>NC_056741.1:1071076061-1071243561 GCF_019279795.1 Protopterus annectens | reverse complement strand
TGTATTGAGTGGAGAGTAAAGGCATGCAGAGGATGTGCCATCACTGCTTGGCAACAGATACAGCACAGTGCCCAGCCAATGTGGCAAACCAATGCTGGTGGTTGAGGGGTACCTCTACCATTTGGAGCATGAAGCACCACCAAAATGGTACTGGGCATGTATCGAGCAGAGAGTAAAGGCATGCAGAGGATATGCCATCACTGTTCACCAGGAAGAGGGGGAAGAACTGCTGAAATCACTGCCACACCAGCATGGTCCAGATGCAACAATGGCTCAAGTGGCTACACTGTGAGCAGAACTGCAGCAGAGGGCGGTAACCAGTAATGAACTGCCAAGCTTGATAATGCAGAGTCTCCTAGGCACAGCAGATGACAATGTACTACAGGAGATGCCTTGTCATGCAACCCTTTGTCGAAGCATAACCAGGGTACGGCAGAGGGCATGGGCATCCATGGCTACACCTCCAGCAACACTTGCGGATATTGAGATCAGCCAGTATCCACTCCGTAGTGGCAGCTACATCCTCTGTAGAAGGTCAGATATGGATGGGACAGATTCCATGGTACTACTTACTACAACACAAAATTTGACCGATCTGTGCAGGTCCGACATCATTCTTGGAGATGGCACCTTCCCCACACAGGCTGATATATGTTGCCAGCTGTATACATTACATGGATGTATTGGCACCCCCACCTCAACAAGGATTGTACCCCTGGTGTACTGTCTCATGACACGGAAGTCGGAGTCTGCATATACCGCTTTGTGGGAGGTACTGAAGGGTATGGCCGCTGAACAGGGATGCACCTTGTCTCCACAGTATATTATGACCAATTTTGAGAAGGCAGCAATTCGTGCCAGCCATAAGGCATTCCCTAGGAGTATTCTGAAGGGATGCCTATTCCATTTTGCACAGATCATCTGGCGCCAGATCCAGCATCACCACCTTGTGGCCCTCTATGGCACGGACACTGCTTTCTTAATTGCCATCCACAAGCTAATTGCGTTGGCATTCCTACCATTGGATGATGTTGTCCCTGCATTTTTGGACATTGTGGCTTCCTTACCGGACTGTGCTCAGCCTACTGGCGTTTTTCTAGACCATCATTATGTACGAGGCCGACCACGCAAGTATGCATCCCGCTGCTCAGCACAGACATGAATGCCATCGTCGTACCCTTTGCGGTTTTGAAATGTGTGTGATGTCTCAGAAATGGACTTCCCGTGGACTAACAACCAGGTGGAGGCATGGCATCGTCGGCTGAAGGTATTACTGGGATGCCCTACTGTACAGCTATCCGACCTTCTGTCTGTTCTGCAGCAGGAGCAGAACCTGACAGATACCCGACGGGAATCTCTTTTGATGGGGATGCCTGTGACACTGCGTAGGAAGGCTATTGTTGTAAGGGAGCGTCGCCTAAAGCACATCTTACAACATAAGTGTGACTACACTGATGTGCAGGATTTCCTCCGTGCTGTGGCACATTTCTACAAGTTGTGATACTATTTGGGTTTAGTACGCACCAAGCACTACACACATCACATTGCATATTGCATTAATAAAGGCTTTGCCCACAGCACACAGGTTTCATGGTACCACTTTCATGCCCACATGGCATGCTATGCCAGCCATATGTTCCACTGACAGTTGCACATGGTGGCTTCTAAGGGGCTGCACAGTGTATCACTGTGGGGGTTTGTGTCTGCCACCTGTGGTTAGGGTGCAGGGGATTCCTCAATTCTCACAGGGAATTGTCCACAGGCATTTGTCACTGCAGCTAAATTGTCAACCTGCCATGTGTCCACATCCGGCTGTCTCACAGGTGGATGTCGCACCGCCTAGGTGCCTGCACCCATATATGTATATATACATACACACACAGACACACACACACACACACACACACACACACACACACACACATACACACACACACACACACACACACACACACACACACACACACACACACACACACACACACACACACACACACATATATATATATATATATATATATATATAGATATATATATATATATATATATATATATATATATATATATATATATATAGATATATAGTTATAGCTTTATATATGTATATAGCTCTATATATATATATATATATATATATATATATGTGTGTGTGTGTGTAGCTATAGCTATATATATACACACACACACACACACACACACACACACACACACACACACACACACACACACACACACACACACACACACACACACACACACACACACACACACACACACACACACACACACACACACACACACACACATACAGGGCTGGCCTTTGGTCAACTAGCAAAAGGGTTCCACAGTGCTCCCATCCTGGTCTGCCTACACCATCCAGATTACTGTTTTCTAAGTTTTTTTCACAGTTTGCCTTGCTGTTCAGTTTTTCCTATACCTATTCAACACATTTTAAAGAAACCATTTCTTTACAACAAAAAATAAACAAATAAATACTGGAAAGATGCCCCTGCTAGAGTGGTGCCTTAGGCAGCTGTCTAATTGGCCTATGGCTATGTGTGTGTGTGTGTGTGTGTGTGTGTGTGTGTGTGTGTGTGTGTGTGTGTGTATATATATATATATATATATATATATATATATACATGGATTTACTTTAGAAGCTTGAAATGCTGAAATATCGAATTTCAGTATATCGAGCCCATAAAGTGGAAACCTGAAAAGAACAAAAGCTCAGAAGCATGAAATTCAAAATCTCGCATACTAGAGATTTTGAATTAGCGCTTCTGGTGTTTTGTTGTGGTTATGGGTTCAGGTAAGTCTTTATGTGTTAAGGGTTTTCGGCAGGGGCTGTGGTGTGTGTTGGTGTGTTTTGTTGCTGTGATGTGTGCGTGTGAGGAGAATGTAGCTGGTGCTTTGTGTGTTTTGTATGTAGTGGGACCATGGTGTTAGAATATTTAAGTAGGGGGGTGGGGGTGCAGGGGGGCTTGCCCTCCCCTTTTTTATGTAGGACAGAGCTTGTGTTTGTGTGTGGGGAGGAAGGTGTGTGTTGGTGTACACCAGAAACGCTAATTCAAAACCTCCCTTATGCGAGATTTTGAATTTCGTGATTTTGAGCTTTCGTTCTTTTCAGGTTTCCACTTTATGGGCTCAAAATATTGAAATTCAATATTTCAGCATTTCGAGCTTATAAAGTGAATCCATATATATATATATATATATATATATATATATATATATATCTCCATCCTCATAAGCCTGGAAAATTAAAAATGACAATACTCATTGCTGGACATGAAATACAGAACTTGGGGATGATTGACACTATATTTTTATGATTTTAATAGAGTAAGAGAATTTTGGATAACATTGCAATTATCTGTTTAATAATTGTAGACAGACAAATTTCAATTAAGTAAACATTTATGGTCCAATTCTAAAAGAATTGCTCTCAGTGTAAGTAACCACTTACATTGACAGCAGGTTGAGATCAGGTGTTTTGGAACCTTGTCCCTGGTGTAAGCCTATTTATAGACAGGCCTTATGCCAAAGTAAGTCATTTACACTGAGAGCAACTCTTTGGACTTGTGTTTTATTTAAAGCTCTTTCGACTTCCTGTACATACGTAAGGATCAATTCCCACAAGTTTGATGTCTTTAAGAAGTCCCTCAGAAAATCTAATAAATATTGAAAAAATAAGTTAAACCCTCTTTTCCCAAGCTCTTGAATCTAATTGGTATTGACTTGAAAAATAAAATTAGCCTTAACATTATTAAGATATCTAAACTGACAACTTTTAATTATACATTTTGACCTTACTTGTCTCTGTTGTTGGGGAAATATAAATATAATACTCCGTGATGATTTAATACCTTCTCTGGTACATCTTATGCCTATTTGCTATAAGACGTTTGAATGTATAGATATTCTTTAAATTTCATGTAAAATATGAGACATACATTGTATTTATTGTTATTAATACTAAGCACACATGAACCTCAGATAAAATATTAAAAACAGCATACACACTTGTCTGAGATGGTTAAAACTTAACTTTTATTGCACATTTAAAAAACTCTCTGGTGTCTCAGTTGTTTATGCTTCACAGACATATGCAGAGAAACATTCAAATACCACTTGAATACCATTTTAACAAATTAGCTAACAATTGAATGCATTCTTCTATAAAATACTGTTAGAGACAAAGGTTTTATGCTATTCTCAGTCACAGCAAGTTAATGTCATTATTCAAGCCAAATGGTTGAAATGTTTGGCACTTCAGTATAAAATATCTTTTTATGTAATAGCCACTGCATCAAATTGTTCCTAAAATATGATTGTTGTAGAATAGTCATGAATTTCAAATCTGCTAGAATGAGCCCGTTGTCCAAACAATGCTTAGGTACTGTATTTGCAATATATCTATTTCTTTCACACACATGTTCCCGAATTCTTTTCCAGCAGCATGATTAGCTCTCTCGCATACACAGGTTAGGGCTTGTGTGCAAACCATTCGGCAAATAACTATCCACTTGATGCATAAAAGTGCATGCACAACAGTACCTACAAACACAATTTTCTTGCTTAATTGTTGTGATGCACATGGCCCCCACAAGGGGGGCTAACAGGGCTGTAGCCTGGGGACCCGGGATAAGGGAGGCTTGGTGTGATCGGTCAAAAGGATAAAAATATTTAAAACCTCTTTTTGAAATTTCTCGACCACTGAAAATTTATACTTTAATTCATACAACGATTGAATCGTGAATTTCAAAAAGGGCCCATATCCATATTTTTTCAATTGTGGAGATGGACCCTTTTCAAAATCCATGAGTCAATTATTATTATTATCAATGCAGCAGAGCGGGTGGCGCGAGCCTACCTGTATAACAGCTGTCCTTGTTACAGCCCTGATATCACCATCAGGGCTTGTGAACTGTTGTGTCTCTTGCATACTCTCATTTCTCTCCCTTCAGAAGAGGCAAGGCTAATTCTACCTGGCCAGTTCCAGCAGGTGCTCAAGTCACTAATTAAACTCAGTTTGCCAGAGTCACAGGCAGATCTTTATTCCTCTATGTGACGAGTGCTGGGCAAATTATGCAATACTCAATACACATTAATGGCTTCAGTTTTATTAATAACAATGTGCTGTTCTGCAGACAGAAACATATAATCAGGTTACAGTGTTTATTAACTGATAAATTAAAATGGTAAACTCATTAAACCAGCATTAATGTGGTCTGCTGATGAGCTGATAGTGTTACCAGAGGTTACCAAATATCTTACTATAACAGTTATCACAGTGCAACCTTTTTCTCTTTATACTAACTGGTTTCCAAAGGTTTCTGCATTACTTAATGCATTTCTACTGTTTCATACATTGCTTTTATGTTCTGAATTATGTTATGCTTCACTGAATGATAGATCATAGTGTGTCTGTATGGCTTTTCTAAAATGCAGTCACCTGTTTTATAGTCTCTGATATTGTTAAATGTTTTGTGAAGTAGGTTCACACAGCACATCTACAGATGCCTCATGCCTCAGTACTGGTATCAGAGTACAGGACATAATGCCACAGTTCCTTTAAGTCAGATATGATAAAATAATGCTGTATACCTCAGTCTTCCTAAAACATTAATTCTGAGAAACATACTAATACAATGACAATAAGTACAGGGAATGATAAAGTCCAGATGTAAGACTTTGAATACCCTCCAAGTATCTCTAAAAGCTCAAAAATGCATTAAAATGCTTTGTGATCTTATAGTATAATGATTATGTTTCTAACAGTTTTCTCATTTCACAACACATAACACACAAAACAGACTACAAAGAAAAAATAATTCAAGCGAGATTGAGGTCCAAATAATAGGGTGCCACAATTCCTGAGTGGCATCCCTTAATTTCCGAATTTCCGGGCTTTTTTTTTTTTATTTTTTCCCTGCTTTTTTTTCAAACTGACATTATTGTGCAGAGGCATGCACAGTGACATCAGCTTCATGAGCAGCCTGCCAGCCTATCAGAATTTGGCTCAGGGCTGCTCTGGGCTGAGTTTACTTTGCAAGCTGCAACAGAGTAGAGAATGAGATAGGGTCTAAAGAGAGAGGAATGGGACAGACGAGTCAGAAGCCTGAGCACTGAGCAGCTGATAGCACTGTGAAGCACATTATTGGATTTAATGGGTAAGAAAAAAATGTACACACCTCAATGTAGTCAGTACATAGTAGGAATAAATCAGTGAATTGTGCCTCCACTGAAATTAGGCACTTGTTTGTATTTACGTTGATGAAGCAATATGACTTTTTTCTCTTTGTCTGTCTCTGTACTGTTTTATTCTACTGGCCAGTAGGATATATATATATATATATATATATATATATATATATATATATATATATATATATATATATATATATATATATACACACAGACACGATAACTGGAAGTTTGATTTAACTGAGCTGCATTTTCATGTTATTCTTTTTGGAAGTTTACCAGTTATTTTTGTGTCAAAACAAATAACTTTTTTTAACCCGAGTACCTGACTGTTAAAAGTATATGAATAACAGCTACTTTGAGTAATGACTATTACTAGCTTATGTCGGGATAATGGATTAGTTATTTTGAAGGCATGTGTTGCAGAACCCATGAATCTTCTTTTGTAACTGTTAGTGTGAAAAAATAAATAGCCATGCCATGCTTTGAATTTCTGGTCTTTGGATGTGTAGATTCTTGTGCAAGATATGGCTGTCTGCATCTGTGCACTGGCAGCAATTATTTTATTTAAGCATTAGTGTGTGTGTGTGTGTGTGTGTGTGTGTGTGTGTGTGTGTGTGTGTGTGTGTGTGTGTGTGTGTGTGTGTGTGTGAGAAGCTGTAGCTTTCTAATTCAAATGTTACACTTAGTAAGCAGAGTGGTTATGACAGCAGCATACCTCTCAACCTCTTAGAGTAAGAAATCTGGACAAAGCCATAAATAATGGGGGGTGGGGCAAAGGCCCAAAGATAGGGACAATTTTTGAATATTGTACTTACAAGCTTAGAAAGTAGATAGAGCAACAGGATGTGTTTTAATATTAATTTTCTGATGGATATGAAGTCTGAAACTCAAATGTCTGACATTATTTTCTGACTTAAATCTTCAATGATTTACCAATGATTTGCTATAAAACCACAATCGTCTGGACATTCTGCAAAAATCTGTACAGTTGAGAGGTATGCGAACAGCTATATTATTTAAGCATGCAACTCACACTGTGTCTGTGGTTCATTATTGGCAGCAGCTCTGCAGCTTTATAATTCAAATGTTACACTCAGTAAGCAGAGTGGTTATGGCAGCAGCTATTTTATTTAAGCATTAGTGTCTGGGTTTCAACGAATGCGAGTTTCAAGGGCAAAGAATTTTTAATGCTGTCTATTTTCATTCTGAGACTCTATTGCTTTGTTTAGCAGATGTCTATTAGTGTTTATACTCTAAAATGTAAAATAAGTTTTAAATGAAATCCAAATAATCATTGTAGAAGTAAAGCAGTATGCACATTCCAGTGTTTATGGTAAATGGAGTAAAATAGCCAAGTAATGGGACATTGGAATGGCTGCAAGGGGACTCTGGGGCCATATTTTTATTGTCTGTTCTACAGTTTGCATTTGAAAGTTGTTTTCCCACAATTCAATTGGAATGGGTGGGGTTACATAATTAGGCATGCAGATTTTATGTTAATTAGCATACAGATTTGTACCTATTTTTCATGTGCATTTGTCCAGATTTTTTATGTTTTCAGGTCGAGAGGTATGATTGTAATCATAAGTAAATATTTTTGCTTTGCACCCATCCTGTTCTTTATGGATATGGTCATTTTGAAAAAGTTTTATAGATATTTTTGGCTTTTATTTTTTTTATATAAATTTAGATTTAGGGTGTTACAAATTGTGAACATTGATGAAAAAAAGGGGGGAGATCACACGAATATGTTAGAGCAGAAAGAATTAGAATGGATATTTAAGTTGAGAGCCCATTATTTCCCTGGGTTGAATCAATATATATCTCTTAAACCTTTACTGAAAGCCCGTAGATAATGTTAATCACATATTCACATATTTAATTCCCTTTTTCAGTATATATTTCATTCATATACAGTTGAGGGATATTATGCTTTACATACACATTTGAAAATATTAATTTTGCAAGTATGTCCATTTATAAAGTGGTTATCAGATAGTTTTCTTGATTTACTATCTATATAATGTTTTTTCATATGGACATGATTTTATAATTATATTTAGCATCTTTTAATAGTGTGTGATATTAATTCATGATGTGACAGTTATATAGTTATAACATTCTTGCTTAACCAGTTCATTCATATATATATATTTATATATTTATTTTATTTTATTCTTAGCTTTATACTTTATTTATACATTTTTTAGATAATGTTTATATAGTTGTTATATATTTGTTTAAGCATAATAATATATTCATATAAAAACTACGTTATTTATACATGTCATGTAGTATTGGATATTCATGTAAGGCTCCTTTAAGTAGATAGGATCTGCTGTCTATAGTTAGTAATTTACTTAGTTAATACCCTATTAAATTGCTTAATTGAAGTTAATTTAACTGCTAGGTTTGTATTTAAACTGAATGAAATTTAATGTAATTTGTAATCTGATGAAGCGTACATCGAGTTATGCGAAAGCGCTCATTTTTTGCCTGCATTTCTTCATGAATTAAAGGATTTTATGCTTTTTATTGGACTTCGCTTGAATATATTGCTGCCTTTCTGTGTTGAGTACACTTGTGTTGTTTGCTGATAAATTAAAAAGTAAAAGTAAAGCCATGTCTGCTTCAAAGTATAAACACAAGTCTGGCGCTCAGAAAAGGAAACTTAAATACGGAAAAGAAGTGAAAGCATCACGCGGTCATCAATCATTAACAAAATTCATTAAATATGGTAATGAAAAGAATTTAGCGCATAGTACTAATCATGAAGACAGCGATTATGAGAATTCAGAAATTCAAAAATCAGTCGAAGAGGAAGCGACTGCCACTGTTGCAACTATCGTAGAACAAGGAAACGATAAACCTCAAGAAGAACTAACTGTGAAAGAACATGATACAGTCGATACTTCAGTTACACATCATTTCAAAAATCCTGATATAAAATACGATGATCCTGGTATGTGGCCTCAAGTAATTTCAAATAACCTGCAACAAGAAATAGTACAACTCACCACCTTTCAAGAATTCCAAAAGATATATAAGAAATTGTCAAAGGATGTTAATGGTAGAGAATTTCAAGTGTTTCTTTTATATAAAAAAATGAAAGATAATAGAACAAGTGAGCATTTTCCATGAGAATGGCTAACATTGTGTGCATCAAAAGAAATTCTTTATTGCCTACTCTGTTGACTTTTCACCGATCCACTTAACAAAAATTTAAGCTGTTTAGCTCAAAAAGGATTTTCACCTAAAAATAAACCTTGGAAAAAGCTATATGACATTTTGCCATCTCATGAAAATAGTGCTGAACATAGGAAACAATATGTAGCTTAGAAATGTCTTTTGGATTCATTAAAAGGACATGGAATCGATAAAGCTCTCCAACTCCAAATTCAGTCTGAAACAACCAAGTGGAAAGCTATTTTGCAACAAATTTTAGATGTAACACTTTTTTGGCATCTAGAGGTTTAGCGTTTCAAGGAGATAACACAATTGGAAATGTCCACAATGGAAATTTTTTAGGGCTTTTGGAATTAATTGCAAAATATGATGAAGTAACACAACAACACCTTGCTAAAGTTCAACAAAATCAGATAGAAGAAGGAAGAAATATGAAAGGATCTGTCCATTATTTGTTGTGGTATTCTCAAAATGAGCTTATAGGCCTTTGTGCAGATCAAGTTCTTAACACCATTCTAGATCAAACAAGGGACTCAATTTTTTTCTGGCATAATTGTTGATGCAACACCAGATATCTCGCACAATGAACAAAATGTCCCGATTCTCAGATATGTATTTCAAAAGAAAGATTTAAACGAATTTGAAGTAAATGAATGTTTCATCGAATTCATATATTTTACTGGGAAAACTGGACAAAAATAACTGAAGAAATACTTGTTACTCTTGAAAAACACAATATACCTCTTTAAGATTGCCATTCACAAGGGTATGATAATGGCGCCAATATGTGTGGGAAAAGTAATCAGAGTTCAAACCCGCATCCTAGAAAAGAACAAATTTGCAGTGTTCTCCCCCTGCGGTGCACATTCATTAAATCGCATAGGAGTGAATGCTGGCAAAAATCAATCCAGATGTTATAACATTTTTTGGAAATATAGAGAGCTTGTACACTTTTTTCACTCATAGTCCTGCAAGCTGGGAGGTACTTAGAAAACACATACCATTATCTCTTCAAAATGTGTCAGAAACAAGATGGAGCGAAAGAATTCAAGCTGTGCATCCAATCGTCAAACATTACCCCTATGTACTTGCTGCGATAGATGACATTCTTAGTGAGATGGCTACAGGATTAACTCCTTCAGCACTAAATATGATTAAAGGTTTGAAGAAATATTTCAGTTCTTATAAAGGTCTGTTGATGACCATATTGTGGCATAAAATACTAGCCAATATTGATAATAAGAATATTGTCATACAAAGCAAAGGATTATCTCTTGATATAGAGACCGCCTTGGTAAAAGACTTAGTGGAAGAAATTCAGATGCGCGATTCATGGGAAAACATTGTTCATGAAGCTAAAGCAGTTGCTGCAGCAATAGAAATCCAACACCAATTTCCCGAAAAGCGCACAAATTCTGAAAACTGTAAAAACTTCAGAAATTCTGTCGTGTACCAAGTGTTGGATTTTATTATCAATGATATAAAAACAAGATTTGAAGCAGCGAATAATATTTGCAAATTATTCTCTCCAATTTAAAATTTTCAGGATTTGGACAAAGATCAGCTAACCACAAAAGTAGCAATACTTGTAAAAGCTTACAAAAGCAATTTGTCGGATGATTTAATAAATTAAGTGCTTCACCTTAAAACAATCCACAAGGCTGTTTTTGGTTCAAAAAGGTCACCAATTAAACTTCTTTATTTAATATATGAAAAAAGTCTACAAGAAATATTTGACAATATTTGCCTTGCATTGAAATTATTTTGTACTATTCGAGTAACTGTCTCGTCGGCTGAGAGATCGTACAGTAAATTGGCAAACTCTTTAAAAACATGGCAAAGAAATTCCACTAGCCAAGAACAGCTTAATCATTTGGCAATTTAATGTATAGAAAATGATTTTGCTAAAAAAAGTCGATTACTCAAAAATAATTGAAAAATTTGCTGTAATGAAAGCTAGAAAGTGCACTTTCCAATAATTTTGTTGTTTTTTTAATATATATAATTATAGGGTCCCATAAAAAAATCTAGGCTTGGGGCCCAGTTCAGCATGTGGGGGCCATGGTGATGCAGTCAGTGATATAAACTGTCTTGTGGACTAACTTATATGCAAAGTTTGGATCTCTTCTGTAGGCAGTTATAGCTTGTATTGGTAAAAACATTTTAAATTCCTCATTTGAAAAATATTCCCTTTTGTTCTAAAACCTGCTGTTATTTATATGTGTACAAAAGCTATAAGTAAATATACAGACTGCAAATGTTCCATATCTGTTATCATATTATCACAATCTTGTATTCACTGTAAATAAATTAGTTTATAGTTAGGTAATATTTATGTATTTAACATTTCCAATTGAGCAATCAGTTTGTAGTATTTTTTATCTCTATTTAGAATTAAATGTTGTTCAATTATATGACTAGTGTGCTGAAAGGGTGTATGTGTTATTGTGTTTGTAAAACTTACTAAAGTGTTTTATAAAGAAGGTTCTCTATGTCTGAGACAGATGCAAGCCTGTAAATGATACCATTTACTAAATTTGAGCAAAGGCTGCTTATTTTCCTGTTATACACTGAAAGAAGCATGGATTTTCTGTTCTGTACTGAAGAGATGGTGGCTGCTTTCTTTTTAAAGAGTGCTTTCTGTTATGAATCAATAACAAGTAACTCTTTACTGCCTGAAAGACATTTTTATCCCAAATATTAAATCCTTAAGTTGTTGGCTTACAGCTGGGGCGCATAGCTTTTTGCCCAGACAGACTCTGTGTATAAGAACTGAACTCACAGATAAAGCAAATATATTTACTTTGATTATGTCCAGGACTGGCCTTAGATCAACTGGTGCCCTAGGCAAAAGTGCTGCACAGTGCCCCCCCACACCACCTGGTGCCCCCATCCTGGTCTACCTACTTAAAATAAATACTGGAAAAGCACCCCTGATAGATCGGCGCCCTAGAGAGCCGCCTAGTTGGCCTATGCCTAAGGCCGGCTATGATTATGTCACCTGGTGGTGGTGGGTGTAGGATGCACACCAGGATACACTTTGGAGTCTGTAAGGAATAAGATAAATGTGCAAAAGACTAAGCTTTTTACTGGATCATTTGGAAAATGTGAGTTTCTGGCTCATACCTATAGAAATATTTGCTAGTTATTTGTGACTCTGATGTTAATAATTGTGCTAAATTATTCTAATCGATAACATTCCTTAAGAAAAGGGTGTAGGTAAGCTGGATCTGGTGTTGTAGAGGAACAAAGCCCTATGTATTGCCCAAGTGACTTGATGAAACTGGCAGGGAGGATGGGAGTGAACAGTTATTCCTAGCTTATCCCTCCTGGGGTGAGGATGTTCATAGGTTCATAGGTTCATAGGTTCATACTAGGCTATCTGCCCTAGGGCATTTATAAGTCTAGCCAGAGTATGTTTGGCATTCGCCACCCATTTTAAATAAATTTGCTATGCCCTTTTTTGAGGTTAGTATACTGTGCCTCTGTCTAACAGTGACACAGAAGTGATACCCGGGGTAAACCTACAATCTCCTATCCACGCATCAAGATTCCTCTTGAAGAGAGTCAATGAGGGACTCTGCCTAACCTGGACTGGGATTTTATTCCAGAGTAAAGGGAGCCTCTGGGTTATGAATCTGTCCCTCCAGCATGTCCTATTTATTTCAGTGCTGAGGTTCAAGTCTCTCGAGCACGTAGCTCGATGGGATTTGGATTTTCTGAGGTGCAGCATGTCCATTAATTCCGGGTTGGACATGGCTTTATACGTCAGGCACAGATCGCCTCTGAGCAGACGATATGCCACTGAGTAGAGCTGGAATTTCTTTAACCGGGCAGCATATGGCATCTGTTTGAGCCCTTTGATCCTCTTGGTGAGGTACTTTTGGGGACTTTCCAGTTGCTGCAGGTGTCTGGTAAGGAACATCCCAAAAGGGGCATTGTACTCAATTATGGGCCTGATGAGGGATGAGTAAAGAGGCATGATGACCTCCCCTGATCTAGATGTGAATCCCTTCATGATTCGGTGGGCTATATAAAATGTTTTTCTAACCACTTTGGCCACGTGGTTGTCAAATGAGAGATTGCTATCAACTTGGGTCCCCAGGTCCCTAATTACTTCTTCTGTACTTAATGGATTACCACCTATGTGGTAATTTGTGGGCACTTTGTTTTTGCCAAAGGGGATGACTATACACTTTTTGGCGTTTAGCTTGAGGCCATGGCTCTGGCACCAGTTGTCTGTTACTATGAGGCCCTTTTGGAGGATGTTTGTGTCGGCTGGAGAGTCGATTATGGCACCCAGTGTGCAGTCATCTGCGAACTTGGTCAGCCACAGTCCTTCCATGTTGGCCTGTACCTCCGAGAAATATATACTGAACAAGAGAGGTCCCAGGGCTGAGCCTTGTGGGATGCCACTTGTAACTGGTTTGGAGTCTGACATGGCTCCAGCAATTCTAACCATGTGGGTTCTGTCCTTGAGCCAGTTTGCAACCCATCTAGTGAAATAGGGGTTTATATTTAAGCTGGTGAGCTTATCTATAATGCCTGAGTGGGGTATTGTATCTTAGGCTTTTGCGAGTTCCAGGTAGGCTGTGTGGACCACCTTCCCCTCGTCAATGGCCTTGGTGACTGTTTCAAAGAAATCAACCAGGTTTAAGTGGCAGGATCTGCCCTTAACAAAGCCGAACTGGGTAGGATCCAGTGTTTGTAGGTCCCCAATATCTTTATTTATGAGGTCCATGATGATCCTTTCCATAGCTTTGCAGACCAAGCTAGTCAGGCTTACGGGGCGATAGTTTCCAGGATCCGTTAAGGCACCACCTTTGTGGAGAGGGACCACTGTTGCTGTACGCCACTCTTTGGGTACATATCCTGTAGTAAGGCTGAGATTGAACAGTAGTTTTATGTTTGGGTTTAGCTCTACTTGGAGTTCATGTAGGAAGCAGCCCGGGACACCATCTGGTCCCATTGATGCTGTGTTTTGCATTGGAGGAAGGCAGCTCTTACCTGAGCATCTGAAGTAGCAGCATGCGGTTTCTTTATTAAGCACTGATGTTGGCATTCTGTGTTGGGATTTTTTCATTTGGATAATTTTGAGGGATTATTTTAATTTTGCTAAATTTTCAATTTTTTGGGGGTTTTTGTATTTTTTTTAGTTTTTTGGGGCCCCGAAAGGGGGTTTTTTGTTTTTGGTTTTTTTGGGTTTTTTTCCCCTTTTGAGTGTTTTTTAAAAATTTGGGGTTTTTTTTGGGGGGGTTTTTTTCCCTCATTAAACCAGCATTAATGTGGTCTGCTGATGAGCTGATAGTGTTACCAGAGGTTACCAAATATCTTACTATAACAGTTATCACAGTGCAACCGTTTTCTCTTTATACTAACTGGTTTCCAAAGGTTTCTGCATTACTTAATGCATTTATACTGTTTCATACATTGCTTTTATGTTCTGAATTATGTTATGCTTCACTGAATGATAGATCATAGTGTCTCTGTATGGCTTTTCTAAAATGTAGTCACCTGTTTTATAGTCTCTGATATTGTTAAATGTTTTGTGAAGTAGGTTCACACAGCACATCTACAGATGCCTCATGCCTCAGTACTGGTATCAGAGTACAGGACCTAATGCCACAGTTCCTTTAAGTCAGATATGATAAAATAATGCTGTATACCTCAGTTTTCCTAAAACATTAATTCTGAGAAACATACTAATACAATGACAATAAGTACAGGGAATGATAAAGTCCAGATGTAAGACTTTGAATACCCTCCAAGTATCTCTAAAAGCTCAAAAATGCATTAAAATGCTCTGTGATCTTATAGTAAAATGATTATGTTTCTAACAGTTTTCTCATTTCACAACACATAACATGACATGGCACACAAAACAGACTGCAAAGCAAAAATAATTCAAGCGAGACTGAGGTCCAAATAATAGGGTGCCGCGATTCCCGAGTGGCACCCCTTAATTTCCGAATTTCCGGGCTTTTTATTTATTTATTTTTTTTTTTCCCTGCTTTTTTTTTTCAAACTGACATTATTGTGCAGAGGCATGCACAGTGACATCAGCTTCATGAGCAGCCTGCCAGCCTATCAGAATTTGGCTCAGGGCTGCTCTGGGCTGAGTTTACTTTGCAAGCTGCAACAGAGTAGAGAATGAGATAGGGTCTAAAGAGAGAGGAACGGGACAGACGAGTCAGAAGCCTGAGCACTGAGCAGCTGATAGCGCTGTGAAGCACATTATTGTATTAAATGGGTAAGAAAAAAATGTACACACCTCAATGTAGTCAGTACATAGTAGGAATAAATCAGGGAATTGTGCCTCTACTGAAATTAGGCACTTGTTTGCATTTACGTTGATGAAGCAATATGACTTTTTTCTCTTTGTCTGCCTCTGTACTGTTTTATTCTACTGGCCAGTAGGACATATATATATATATCTATCTATCTATCTATCTATATATATATATATATATATATATATATATATATATATATATATATATACACACAGACACGATAAAATATGTTATCTTTGTGCTGGAAGTTTGATTTAACTGAGCTGCATTTTCATGTTATTCTTTTTGGAAGTTTACCAGTCATTTTTGTGTCAAAACAAATAACTTTTTTTAACCCGAGTACCTGACTGTTAAAAGTATATGAATAACAGCTACTTTGAATAATGACTATTACTAGCTTATGTCAGGATAATGGATTAGTTATTTTGAAGGCATGTGTTGCAGAACCCATGAATCTTCTTTTGTAACTGTTAGTGTGAAAAAATAAATAGCCATGCCATGCTTTGAATTTCTGGTCATTGGATGTGTAGATTCTTGTGCAAGATATGGCTGTCTGCATCTGTACACTGGCAGCAATTATTTTATTTAAGCATTAGTGTGTGTGTGTGTGTGTGTATGTGTGTGTGTGTGTGTGTGTGTGTGTGTGTGTGTGCGTGTGTGTGTGTGTGTGTGTGTGTGTGTGAGAAGCTGTAGCTTTCTAATTTAAATGTTACACTTAGTAAGCAGAGTGGTTATGACAGCAGCATACCTCTCAACCTCTTAGAGTAAGAAATCTAGACAAAGCCATAAATAATGGGGGGTGGGGCAAAGGCCCAAAGATAGGGACAATTTTTGAATATTGTACTTACAAGCTTAGAAAGTAGATAGAGCAACAGGATGTGCTTTAATATTAATTTTCTGATGGATATGAAGTCTGAAACTCAAATGTCTGACATTATTTTCTGACTTAAATCTTCAATGATTTACCAATGATTTGCTATAAAACCACAATCTTCTGGACATTCTGCAAAAATCTGTACAGTTGAGAGGTATGCGAACAGCTATATTATTTAAGCATGCAACTCACACTGTGTCTGTGGTTCATTATTGGCAGCAGCTCTGCAGCTTTATAATTCAAATGTTACACTCAGTAAGCAGAGTGGTTATGGCAGCAGCTATTTTATTTAAGCATTAGTGTCTGGGTTTCAATGAATGCGAGTTTCAAGGGCAAAGAAGTTTTAATGCTGTCTATTTTCATTCTGAGACTCTATTGCTTTGTTTAGCAGATGTCTATTAGTGTTTATACAATAAAATGTAAAATAAGTTTTAAATGAAATCCAAATAATCATTGTAGAAGTAAAGCAGTATGCACATTCCAGTGTTTATGGTAAATGGAGTAAAATAGCCAAGTAATGGGGCATTGGAATGGCTGCAAGGGGACTCTGGGGCCATATTTTTATTGTCTGTTCTACAGTTTGCATTTGAAAGTTGGTTTCCCACAATTCAATTGGAATGGGTGGGGTTACATAATTAGGCATGCAGATTTTATGTTAATTAGCACACAGATTTGTACCTATTTTTCATGCGCATTTGTCCAGGTTTTTTATGTTTTCAGGTCGAGAGGTATGATTGTAATCATAAGTAAATATTTTTGCTTTGCAGCCATCCTGTTCTTTATGGATATGGACATTTTGAAAAAGTTTTATAGATATTTTTGGCATTTATTTTTTTTTATATAAATTAAAAAGTAAAAGTAAAGCCATGTCTGCTTCAAAGTATAAACACAACTCTGGCGCTCAGAAAAGGAAACTTAAATACGGAAAAGAAGTGAAAGCATCACGCGGTCATCAATCATTAACAAAATTCATTAAATATGGTAATGAAAAGAATTTAGCGCATAGTACTAATCATGAAGATAGCGATTATGAGAATTCAGAAATTCAAAAATCAGTCGAAGAGGAAGCGACTGCCACTGTTGCAACTATCATAGAACAAGGAAATGATAAACCTCAAGAAGAACTAACTGTGAAAGAACATGATACAGTCGATACTTCAGTTACACATCATTTCAAAAATCCTGATATAAAATACGATGATCCTGGTATGTGGCCTCAAGTAATTTCAAATAACCTGCGACAAAAAATAGTACAACTCACCACCTTTCAAGAATTCCAAAAGATATATAAGAAATTGTCAAAGGATGTTAATGGTAGAGAATTTCAAGTGTTTCTTTTATATAAAAAATGAAAGATAATAGAACAAGTGAGCATTTTCCATGAGAATGGCTAACATTGTGTGCATCAAAAGAAATTCTTTATTGCCTACTCTGTCGACTTTTCAGCGATCCACTTAACAAAAATTTAAGCTGTTTAGCTCAAAAAGGATTTTCACCTAAAAATAAACCTTGGAAAAAGCTATATGACATTTTGCCATCTCATGAAAATAGTGCTGAACATAGGAAACAATATGTAGCTTAGAAATGTCTTTTGGATTCATTAAAAGGACATGGAATCGATAAAGCTCTCCAACTCCAAATTCAGTCTGAAACAACCAAGTGGAAAGCTATTTTGCAACAAATTTTAGATGTAACACTTTTTTGGCATCTAGAGGTTTAGCGTTTCAAGGAGAGAACACAATTGGAAATGTCCACAATGGAAATTTTTTAGGGCTTTTGGAATTAATTGCAAAATATGATGAAGTAACACAACAACACCTTGCTAAAGGTCAACAAAATCAGATAGAAGAAGGAAGAAATATGAAAGGATCTGTCCATTATTTCTTGTGGTATTCTCAAAATGAGCTTATAGGCCTTTGTGCAGATCAAGTTCTTAACACCATTCTGGATCAAACAAGGGACTCAATTTTTTTCTGGCATAATTGTTGATGCAACACCAGATATCTCGCACAATGAACAAAATGTCCCGATTCTCAGATATGTATTTCAAAAGAAAGATTTAAACGAATTTGAAGTAAATGAATGTTTCATCGAATTCATAAATTTTACTGGGAAAACCGGACAAAAATAACTGAAGAAATACTTGTTACTCTTGAAAAACACAATATACCTCTTCAAGATTGCCATTCACAAGGGTATGATAATGGCGCCAATATGTGTGGGAAAAGTAATCGGCGTTCAAACCCGCATCCTAGAAAAGAACAAATTTGCAGTGTTCTCCCCCTGCGGTGCACATTCATTAAATCGCATAGGAGTGAATGCTGCAAAAATCAATCCAGATGTTATAACATTTTTTGGAAATATAGAGAGCTTGTACACTTTTTTCAGTCATAGTCCTGCAAGCTGGGAGGTACTTAGAAAACACATACCATTATCTCTTCAAAATGTATCAGAAACAAGATGGAGCGAAAGAATTCAAGCTGTGCGTCCAATTGTCAAACATTACCCCTATGTACTTGCTGTGATAGATGACATTCTTAGTGAGATGGCTACAGGATTAACTCCTTCAGCACTAAATATGATTAAAGGTTTGAAGAAATATTTCAGTTCTTATAAAGGTCTGTTGATGACCATATTGTGGCATAAAATACTAGCCAATATTGATAATAAGAATATTGTCATACAAAGCAAAGGATTATCTCTTGATATAGAGACCGCCTTGGTAAAAGACTTAGTGGAAGAAATTCAGACACGCAATTCATGGGAAAACATTGTTCATGAAGCTAAAGCAATTGCTGCAGCAATAGAAATCCAACACCAATTTCCCGAAATGCGCACAAATTCTGAAAACTGTAAAAACTTCAGAAATTCTGTCGTGTATCAAGTATTGGATTTTATTATCAATGATATAAAAACAAGATTTGAAGCAGCGAATAATATTTGCAAATTATTCTCTCCAATTTAAAATTTTCAGGATTTGGACAAAGATCAGCTAACCACAAAAGTAGCAATACTTGTAAAAGCTTACAAAAGCGATTTGTCGGATGATTTAATAAATTAAGTGCTTCACCTTAAAACAATCCACAAGACTGTTTTTGGTTCAAAAAGGTCACCAATTAAACTTCTTTATTTTAATATATGAAAAAAGTCTGCAAGAAATATTTGGCAATATTTCCCTTGCATTGAAATTATTTTGTACTATTTGAGTAACTGTCTCGGCTGAGAGATCGTACAGTAAATTGGAAAACTCTTTAAAAACATGGCAAAGAAATTCCACTAGCCAAGAACAGCTTAATCATTTGGCAATTTAATTTGCCATTAATTTAATTTGTCCAAGTAAAATTAATCATTCACTGCAACTCCTTTATTCTCTGTGAGAAAATAATGGCTGGAGAAAGCAGGTGACACAGTTATTTATATTAATTGTACTCCTAATAAATAAATCTGTTATTTCTAACTGGAAATTAACCACCTGCACACCCACATGGAACTGTCGAAAGGCTCTAGTAACTTTACCATCTTGGCCTATTTGTTCTTTCAGAGCTGACAGCCTGACATCCCTGGGGTAGGTTATAGTTCTACAACCCATCTGTTGCTGACTGGGGTGATTCTTCAGCTTCCAGGTCAGAGGAGGTCATCTGTCCTCTCTCGCTCCCTCCTTGGAGCATCCCCCCATCCCCATGGCATGTCCCATGAGTTCTACTATGCTGCATTACTGTGGAAAGAGTGCTTACTCACTCTGAATTCCCCAGTCAATGTGCAAAGTGGCAGTGTGTTCTAGGCAGGACCACACCCCACTGGTGTAACACCTAGTACTCCCTATAGAAGTCACCGAATCTGTAAAACAGAGCCACAAGGTTCCTAGAATGTATAAACTCAAATGCTATGGAACAACTTGTTACCACTCCCACAAGAGGGGAAAACATACTGGACCTGATCATCACCAACATGGGGACTCTATGCTCCAGACCAGAAGTGTATCCCTCACTGGTAAGATCAGACCATAAACTAATCTCACTGGATATTCACATCCCGACCCCACCCCCTGTCCAGAAAACCACAGTGAAAAACTTCTCTAAAGCAAATTTCACACTCCTCAAAACTGAGGTGGAATCCTTCAAAGCCCCTGGGCCTGTGGAAAATACGGCCCAGACCGCAGAATCCTTTATAAACGCATTCTATGAACACCTTCAGGAATGCATGGATCATGCGATCCCAAATAAAACCAAGACCCAGACCTCCAAAGGCAGACGTCCTGTCTGGTGCACCCCAGCCATAAACAAACTGTACAATAGAAGGAGGAAGCTACTAAATGATAGAGCAAAATCCCAAAAAGGGAAGGCATCACTGATCAGTATTAGCAAATAACTACGGGCACACATAAAATTGTCTAAAACTAGCTTCGAGAGAAAAATTGCACAGGACACTAAGGATAATCACAAGGCTTTCTTTAGTTATGTTAGGAACCTGGGTGGTAATTCCCAGATATGCTCAGAATTAGTCCAAAATGACAAAAAATACACCGAATCCACAGACATTGCCAACATCCTAGCTGACAGGTTCAGCGCAAACTTCTCTCCCCCCCTCCCCACCAAAAGGGCAAATATCTATCCCAGCAGAGTGCTGCCCCCCTGACATCTCAGATGCTCAGGTAAGAGCCGCCCTCTCCAAAGCAAAAAACACAGCATCAATTGGACCAGATGATGTCCCAGGCTGCGTCCTACATGAACTCCAAGAAGAGCTAAACCCAAACATAAAACTACTGTTCAATCTCAGCTTTACTACAGGATATGTGCCCAAAGAGTGGCGTACAGCAACAGTGGTCCCTCTCCATAAAGGTGGTGCCTCAACAGATCCTGGAAACTATCGCCCCATAAGCCTGACTAGCTTGGTCTGCAAAGCTATGGAAAGGATCATCATGGACCTCATAAATAAAGATATTGGGGACCTACAAACACTGGATCCTACACAGTTCGGCTTTGTTAAGGGCAGATCCTGCCTCTTAAACCTGGTTGATTTCTTTGAAACAGTCACCAAGGCCATTGCGAGGGAAGGTGGTCCACACAGCCTACCTGGACCTCGCAAAAGCCTTGATACAATACCCCACTCGGGCATTATAGATAAGCTCACCAGCTTAAATATAAACCCTATGTCACTAGATGGATTGCAAACTGGCTCAAGGACAGAACTCACATGGTTAGAATTGCTGGAGCCATGTCAGACTCCAAACCAGTTACAAGTGGTGTCCCACAAGGCTCAGTCCTGGGACCGCTCTTGTTCGGTATATATTTCTCAGAGGTACAGGCCAACATGGAAGGACTGTGGCTGACCAAGTTCACAGATGACTGCAAACTGGGTGCCATAATCGACTCTCCAGCCGACACAAGCATCCTCCAAAAGGGCCTCATAGAAACAGACAACTGGTGCCAGAGCCATGGCCTCAAGCTAAACACCAAAAAGTGTATAGTCATCCCCTTTGGCAAAAACAAAGTGCCCACAAATTACCACATAGGTGGTAATCCATTAAGTACAGAAGAAGTAATTAGGGACCTGGGGACCCAAGTTGATAGCAATCTCTCATTTGACAACCATGTGGCCAAAGTGGTTAGAAAAACATTTTATATAGCCCACCTAATCATGAAGGGATTCACATCTAGATCAGGGAGGTCATCGTGCCTCTTTACTCATCCCTCATCAGGCCCATAATTGAGTACAATGCCCCTTTTGGGATGTACCTTACCAGACACCTGCAGCAACTGGAAAGACCCAAAAGTACCTCACCAAGAGGATCAAAGGGCTCAAACAGATGCCATATGCTGCCGGTTAAAGAAACTCCAGCTCTACTCAGTGGCATACCGCCTGTTCAGAGGCGATCTGTGCCTGACGTATAAAGCCATGTCCAACCCGGAATTAATGGACATGCTGCACCTCAGAAAATCAAATCCCATCGAGCTACGTGCTCGAGAGACTTGAACCTCAGCACTGAAATAAATAGGACATGCTGGAGGGACAGATTCATAACCCAGAGGCTCCCTTCACTCTGGAATAAAATCCCAGTCCAGGTTAGGCAGAGTCCCTCATTGACTCTCTTCAAGAGGAATCTTGATGAGTGGATGGGATATCGTAGGTTTACCCCGGGTATCACTTCTGTGTCACTGTTAGACAGAGGCACAGTATACTAACCTCGAAAAAGGGCATAGCAAAATAAATTTAAAATGGGTGGCGAAAGCCAAACACATTCTGGCTAGGCTTATAAATGCCCTAGGGCAGATAGCCAAGTATGAACCTATGAACCTATATTCTATGACCCTACATTTATAGTTTGGCATCTTCACCATATTAAAGTGGTATTACATGACACCTTGGCTAATTTCATAGGTATAGGAAAGTACCCACAAAATAAAGTATATATATTTTATGTATCCTCCATATCTAATAACAAAGAGATGTTAATAAGACTAAATGTTTCAGATATATTATTTGGTCTTTACCTTATATGGACTTGCATTATAATTGAATGGATTTGTTTTTTCATTGAGAAATAAAGTGCATGTATTTTTATCTTAGTTTTTGCCCATAAATCAGTTATAAATGTTTTCAATAAATGCAACAAAACAATATCATCATGTGAAGAGAAAATGTAAGAAGTTCAGAAAAGCAAAGGTAATGAAATTGCAGTGTACAGAAACTGATACTCTCAAGTTATGAAGTGCCTCTGGTTGTAGAAGAGTTTGTGCAGATGTGTAGATAAATATATACAGCTACCAAGATGCTACCAAATTAATGGAAAAATGAAGATAAAGGTAAAAAAACTTTGCTACAATCTCCCTGTGTTCTGATTGAGTGTGCTTCTCAGCTGATAAGTATATTTTTGGTACTTTTTAACTGTTCAGAATTGAATAAAACAATAACTGAATTCACTTCAGAATACATTTTGAATAAATTGCATTTATTTAAGCTGTATTTGCTTTAATACTGCTACACACTCAAGTGTGCTAGCTTGCACTGCATTTGAATTGTTTTAGTGCTGTTTTAGCTGCTTTTCTGTAAAACAAATTCTAAATATTAAGCTTGTTTTCTGCCTTTCCTGTACCTAGTCTAGTCCAGGTACAGATTTGCTGTATCCAGGATTGTTTGTAAGCTTCTGAGCCCCCCCAAGCCTTTCTGTGTTGGAGGGAAACCTTCTAGCTTATCAGTGGGAGTGGTAAGCACTAAGAAGCCTATCTACGACAGGAGGAGTGGTTTCTGACTCAGAAATTGTAGTTTATTGGCCATTTGGGCAGTTTTTCCATCTCTTTCAACTTTCTGGTTTAAAAGCCCGTGTTTCTGCTTGTTTCCTGCTTTTCCTGTAACTAGTCTAGTCCAGATACAAATTTGCTATAGTCAGGACTGTTTGTAAGCTTCTGAGCAGTATCAAAGTCTGCTCTTCAGTTTTTCCCTTAGATCTACTAGTTCTCTCCTCTCCTGCACTTTTACTGGCTTATTAATCTAGCACTTTACCAGACTTATTGTAGCAATTATTGTAGCACACAAACAAGCTACCAGCACTAAACGTTCTACAAGGAAACAGCTCCAGTACTTATTATTAATGCCCACCCCTCCAGGCATGTCTAAAGGCCAGTTATCTGTGCTTTCTCCTATTAACCTGGTGAACTTGGGCATCCTGAGGCAATGTAGCAACTGTCTCATGTACACTGAAAACCCTCTCCTCTTACCTCCCAACACTCAGACTTGCGAGAGATGCATTTATATATTCAAACTGCCTTTACATAAAAACACAAACTGCACACCCACCTCCGCGGCGGCTCTGAATAAAAATCTACCCAAACAGCAGAGACCGCCAAGGCTGAAATGCACTCGACCACCACAACACAACACACATAACTTTTCTAAACAGTGTGCCACTCAACCAAAGCCGCTAAGGCAAAACAGCATGCCCAACATACTACTCATAGGTGACTCGATAGTGAGGCACACTGATGTCCCACTCACTAGGCTGAATAAGGAGAAAGTAACAGTCAGCTGGCTGTCAGGGACTAGGATCCACCACATAACGCATGCACTCAGGTCCCTCAACAACAGGTACAAATATGACTCTGTCATTGTACATGTCAGTGTAAATGACCTGAGATGTACATCCCTGGACTACATGAAAATATACATGGAGGGGCTCATGGATTATGTAGCCCAGGTGGGTATGACCCTGGCCCTGAGCAGCATCCTACCATCAGTCAGAATGATACCACAGTACAAGCAGAAAATGACTGATTTCAACAACTGGCTAAGTTTCTGGTGTCATTCTAAGGGGATCCAGTATCTGATAGACAGACCTCGATGCTTTGCCAGAGATGGCCTGCATCTGGCACCCCTGGGATACTGGCCAAGGCTTTTGCCACCCCTATAGTGCCTTTTTTAGCCAGTGTTCCAAAGACCAAATTGCCACCACAACAGCCACAAACAAATTAAATCTGAGGGTTATGCTGCTCAATGGTAGAAGTCTAAATCTCAAAATGCACTTGCTCGAAGCACTCCTTAAAATGGGGAACATCAACATTTGTGCCATAACAGAGACCTGGTTCAAGGCAGCAGAAAACACCCCTGCCCTACCAGGCTATAACTCATCCCACACCTTTCGGCCCCAGAACTTGGACCAAAGCTCCAAAGGCATTGCTGTTTCCATATTCATAAAGGATGCACACACCTTCAGACTGGTAGCCCAACATAACGCATCTGAGATACCTTCAGATGCAGCTAACATTGGGGAAGACAGCGATTCAGGTCGTAGCCTGCTATAGGTCCCCAACCATGTCCCAAGACTCACACTCCATGTTTCTAAGCAGCCTGGAGAATATTAAGGTCCAACCTAACACTCTCATACTAGGTGACTTAAATAACCCCTCCATTAACTGGGAAAACTACTCATGTACCAGTACACTCGCCCATCGTTTCCTGGAATTCATTAATTCCAATGCCCTGGGCCAGCTCCTTCTTATCTCCACTAGAGGCAGCAACAACCTTGACCTGGTCATTACTAGCATGAGCGACTGTTGCTCTACACCAATAGTCAACTTCTCCCTGGTTAGATCTGACCACAAAGTAATCACCTTGGAAACCCCCCCCACACACACAAAGGTAACCATCATGAAAAACTTCTCCAAAACTAACTTTGGGCCCCTAAAAACAGAGGTGGCTAACTTCACTGCACCTGTGCAACTGGAGATCAGTTGCACGACTGCCGAATCATACACCAATGCACTGTACGAACACATACACAAATGCATGGATCTTGCCATACCCAATAGAACCAAGACGCTCTTCTCCAAAAAAAGGAAGCCAATCTGGTGGTCTCCTGCTATAAATAAACTCTACAACAGAAGGACAAAACTGATGTGGAATAAGGTGAAGTCCCAAGACTGGAAAAACACCCTTATCAGCTTCAACAAAATGTTGAGATCCTTCATCAAATCCTCTAAAGCTAGCTATGAAAACAGAATTGCAGCAGATAGTAAAGACAAGCAAAAGGCCTTCTATAGTTATGTAAAGAATCTCCACGGCAATACCCAGATTTGCTCTGAGCTACTGCAAAATGGTACCTCCTATACCGAGTCATCAGATATTGCCAATATACTGGCCGACAGATTCAGTGCCAAATATACCCCTCTCTCCCCCCCTAGGGGACCAGTCACAATACCAGTAGATTGCCAGGCAACCAGTATTACTGCGGAAACAGGTTAAAACAGCACTGTCCAAGGCCAAGAATACAGTTTATATGGGACCTGACAATATCCCTGGCTGTGTTCTACATAAACTACAGAGTGAACTGGCACCTTACCTGTGTGCCCTGTTCAATCACAGCCTCACCTCAGGCTTTGTCCCTACCAAATGGCACATTGCTACAGTCATCCCTCTCCACAAAGGAGGAGCGACTACAGACCCTGGGAACTATTTCCCCATTAGCCTGACAAGTCTGATATGCAAAGCTATGGAATGCATCATCATGGACCTAATAAGCAAGGCTATGGGGAATTTCCAAACTCTGGATCCCACACAGTTTGGTTTTGTGAAAGGTAGATCATGCCTGCTCAACTTGGTTAATTTCTTTGAGTCAGTCACTAGAGCTGTGGATGAAGGCAAGGTGGTTCACACAGCCTACCTTGATCTGGCCAAGGCCTTTGATACCATTCCCCACTCAGAAATCATAGAAAAACTCCCTAATCTAGGCATCAACCCCTATATCACTAGGTGGTTTGAAAACTGGCTCACAGGTAGAACCCACAGTGTGAAAGAACCTGACTGCAAGTCAGACTGCTGACCAGTTATGAGTGGAGTCCCACAGGGTTCAATCCTGGGTCCTTTCCTGTTCGGTATCAACTTCTCTGAAGTCCAGGTCAACATGAAGGGACTCTGGCTGGCAAAGTTCACAGACGATTGCAAGTTGGGAGCTGTTATTAACTCCCCAAGTGATGTTGACATCCTACAGAAAGGCCTCACTGAGACCAATGACTGGTGTCAGAACCATGGCCTTAAGCTCAATATCAAAAAATGTGTCATCATCCCCTTTGGGAAAAACCCAGTTCCCATGAATTACCACATCAATGTTAGTCCACTGAACACAGGAGGCATTATAAGAGATCTGGGAACACAGGCTGACAGCAACCTCTCTTTTGACCACCACATTGCCACTGTGGTCAGAAAATTCTTCTATGTGGCACATCTCATTACTAAGGGTTTTGCATCCAGGAAGAAAGAGGTCATTGTCTCCCTCTACTCTTCCCTCATTAGGCCAATCATTGAGTACAATACGCCATTTGGCATGTACCTCACTAAACACCTGCAAGAACTGGAGGCCACAAAAGTACCTCACAAAGAAGATCCTAGGCCTTAAACATTTGTCCCATATGGGCAGACTAAAAAAACTCCAACTATTCTCTGTCTCATATCACCTACTTAGAGGCAATCTCTGCTTGGCTTACAAAGCCATGTATGACCCAGCTCTGTTAGAAATGCTACATCTGAAGAAATCCCAATCCCTCCACATCACACGCTCCAGAGACCTCAAACTCATTACCACAATCAACAGAACATGCTGGAGGGACAGGTTCATAACCCAGAGACTGCCTGTGCTATGGAATAGACTTCCCATACATGTCAAAAAGAGCACCTTACTGGTCCTCTTCAAGAGAAATCTTGATGAGTGGATGGGAAATAGAAAATTCTCTCCAGGGATCACTCAAGTGGCTCTATTTGACAGAGGCACTGGGAACTAAGGTTGGGTGGCACAATGTCAGGGTAATCCTATGGGCTAGGCTTGTAAAGGCTCCAGGGCTATTAGCCTAGTACACACCTATGAAACTATGAACCTATATATTTAAGCTTGGCACAAACTGCAGTTGAAAAATGTATGTGATGTGTGTTATGTTAAAAGTCTGTTCTAGAAGAAAACTGATATAATATGGTGGAAGATATGCCATAAAAAAGAGTGCTTTTGTCTTTTTGCTAGCTGTATAAGAAAAGACTAGGGAAAAAAGATTTAAAAGTGTCATCACTGTTAGCTGCCTTGATGTAAAATTGCACAGAAAATTAAATCATTAAGTACCAAATAATTTAAAAGGATGGGTAGCCTTATTATACAGAGACAGAACGAAAAAAATATGAGCTTTTGGAGAGACGGAAAGGGGGTCCTCCTTTTAACAGGTTGGAATGCATTTTCTGTTTTGTCTGCAATACATTACCACCTGGAAAAAGGAAAGACACAGGAGAAGATGGCCTTATTATCTTAGCTTCCAAAGTCTGGAGATCATTTATTGATTTCTACTCCAGAGCGAAACAAAAGCTCAAGGTACTAAACTTGGTGAGATGGATGAAGTCCTAAGCAACACAAAGGTATAACTGCATTTTTAAATAAATAATCTTTATTAAATCTACAAAACAACAATGACACAAGCATAGCTACCTTTAATCAATACACATGTTCTTACTCATAAGCAAATAAAAGGGGTCCGAACTAATTGGTTTCTTGTTCAATGCAGAGACTGTAGACTCTAATGTATCTATGTTAGGATGTATATAATCATTATCACCATAGGCTTGTAACAAGGGAGTCACATGGTAACATACTTATGCTGCACCTCCAGTGTGCTCCTAAGAGGCTCCACAGTCACTGCCTCCATTAGCAGTTTGTGCAAATCCATGACTGAAGGCTGAGCAGCAGTGTTTTAATGCTTGTCGTCTTCTAAAATAGTAATATTAACAGGATGGAAAACTTACGCCTCTTCTACTGTTTGAATTCAGGGACCCATGATAGCAAGAGAAATGGTGTATTAACCCTGGGTACTCTCAAAAGATATCAAACCATGTGTTCCTGGTTTCTTCATTACATCACCAAAATTTAGAGGAGACACTGGCATGCACAACAGCAATCTGCTAGGTGTATATAAATACTTGTAAAAGCATTTACATCCAGATATTTGAAATCTGTCAGAACATAGTGACATACCTTGGAAAAATATATCAGTAGGCACTTTGTAGAAAGGATGGTATGCTTAACACTCTGGAACAGCCTTCTTACAATAAGCTCTAGTTCCCTCCATGGCTTGAAAAAATGCTGGAATAATGTACTCTATAAGTTTTAGAAAGATCTAACCCTTTTGCCTAACTTCCTGCATGAAACTCAACTACTTTGGGTCCAGCTGATTTTGAGTAAATCTTCCAATCCACTCATATATATCTGCTAGGCTTCTGTGCTAGGCCTCTATGCAACAAATACTTCCCTTAACAGAGATTGATTTTTTGCTTACATTGAGCTTGTGTGCTAAACCTGACATTTCAACACAACATTTCCCAGTTCTTTATCTTTCCATGTCTTGAAAACCAATAGATTAAATGACCTATACTGGGAATCTTCAGCAACTTGCATTCTGCTAGACTCAATAAGTCTTTCTAGCCTCCATCACACCTTCATGGATGAAATCAGCCCACCAAAACTGTAGTTAACATTTCAGGATGTCTTGTCAACCTTATGGTAAAAGGTACAGTGGAACAGGAGGTCGTGTGCTCACCAAATATAACATCTCTCTCTCCAAGTTCCTTAAGTCTAGTAACTACAACAGGACATGCCAGAAGAAAACAAGTCTTAATAGACAATCTAAAATTGCTATAACTCTTGCTATGCTAGATCTCCTCAACTCGAAAGGCAGAAATAATTCCTTCCAGGTCATCCTTGATCTATCCCTCTTCTGGGTAAAGGAAAACATCATGCATTTATGAGCATGAAGAACTGTTAGCTCAGGTGTAATTTTTAAGCTTGGAATACAAATATTTAATTTATTTTACATTTGTTTACTGGGAATGTCCAACTGGGCAAGAAGCCCATTTGCAGTGGAGGCCTGGGGAGAAACTCCCCATTACAATATATCTAAACAAACACCATACTTTATTAAATATGACCTGAGGAAGAAAAAATATTTGGACTATAGTAAAATTTTTATCCCAAGTCAGCTAATAGAAGTTTCTACCTATAAATCAGTTATTTATACTTAACTAACAACAACAACTACTGATAAAGGCTACTACTGATTCTTGGACAGTAGAAGCAAACTGTATTCTTAACTACCTAATGGACCCATACTTCCTGAATGATGAACACTTCTACTGTAAGGCTCAAGAGTGCCATAATCTGACCAGTTTATCTTCAATTTTAGTTAAATGAATTGCATCCCAATTTAGTAAACAAGCTAGTTAAATTACCTGTGGGGTGTCATAGGTAGACCAAGGAGTCATCTGCATAAAGGGACAACTTCATTTCTTGACCTGCCCCTCTAAAACCCTTGATGAATGGAATGCAGTGTCTCCACCAAGGGGTTCAGGTAGACAGCAAACAGCAGGGAGAAGTGTGAATACCTTTGCCATAGCTCTCTCTACGAAGTTTGAAAGTAAAGGAAAGCCAATATTAGATTTCAGCTGTGATTTCAAACTCTCTCAAATATTATCTAGCAGTTTTAAAAAGCTGGTCAGAAACCCAAATATCTCCAGAAACCTAAACTAATATGCCCGATGTACTTCATCAAACACCATCTCAGCATCCAAAATTCCCACCAGAAGTACTGTTTTGGATTTCTAGGCTTCCTTAGTCACTAACATCTTAAAATATTCTTGCAGGGCTGACAATCCACAGGAAAGCAATGCGGATCTAAATAAATGTATCAAGGTGAGTAACATCAGGACCAGCCTGGCCAACAGCTGGTCCATGGTTATTTTATAATCCTGGTTAACCACCTATATAGGCCTATAAAATCCTAGAACTGATGGTTCCTCTTTTGTGATAATTATAATTACAGCCTTGTTCCACGAGGATGGTAACAAACGAGTATCAAATAACATATTCAATACAATGCAAAGCATATTGGGTACCCCCCCCGATATGGCTCCAGATAATATCCATTTGGGTTAATGATTTTACCCTTTGGCAGTATGGCCAGCAATGCAATCAATTCTTCTTCTGAGACAGGGGACAGTAACCTCTATGTTTGTTCTGACCTTAGGCTGGTGAAGCACTCAAGACTCACTCTCTTGCAACTACAAAAGAAGTATCCCACTTTTCACTAACATATACTTCTTTATAAAAACTTCAACAATACTCAAGATAGTTCCTGAAGACTATTGATCATCTCCTGTTGGAAAGTACCCCAAACCTCAGAAACAGAACAGTCTATCTTCAGCTGTCTTAAACATATGGTAAACTTCCAGTAGTATTGACTTCTATAAATGTTAAAAACGTGCTTCTAAAATCTCTCTCTGCATCCAATAATTTAATTATTTTCACTTCAAGTCCTGACCTTCCTTCATTCCCCTTGCTGCTTTTGCACACCGATCAACCAATCCTACTATTCTTGCCTAGCAAACCACCAAAATAATCATATCATATGGATGTACCGATATAAAGATAATGAGTCCTTAAATGTTTCTTAGTGATCCTGCTGCCCAACATTGGATAATGGGCAGGCAGAGTACCACTGATCCAAACAAGTTTCCAGCTGCTCTACAAAAAAATCAGAGTTACAAAGAGAAATATTGAATCAAATAGTATTATAGGGAAATTTCAGAATCCCTAACTTAATAAAGTGCTTCTTTTATTTATTTATTTGAAGTCTGTTTACTGGGTAGGTGGTCTGGTTCAGGACCTTTTACAGGTACTACTCAGGTCAAATGGCTATACAACACTCTCACACACACACACACACACACACACACACACACACACACACACACACACACACACACACACACACACACACACTCACACACACACTATATATATATATATATTTATTTATAAGAATGTTCATCTGACAACAGTGCTTTAAATTGAAGCCCAAGGTCTCTGGTCCACTATAAAGGACACCTGCATCATGAACATGCCAACTCCCTTCAAAGTGTTAATTTTTCATTCACATTCCAGGACATTATTCTGAACACAATGGATGAGTGAAAACCTTATTTCTGTCGAATCTCCAGTAAAATTAGCTTTACTCTACTGCACATTATCAAGATATAAATCAGGAAGAGGTAATCTACTGATCACAGTGAAATCCTAAACTAATAATGCCAGAGGCCTTCATGCGATAAAACATAATAAAATGGTAAAACTACGATCCATGTACTGTGGCTATATCTCTGAGTACTGTTACCTTGACAGTTTCTAGACTGAATATTATGGGACAAAGGTTATAAAACAAAGATCATCACATATAACAATTCCTTTCCAGCTAGCCCACAAAATGACAAAAGTAGTTCAAAAACTGTAGACCATTCACCATCCTATAGAAGAAATAATATAGAACAGATTCTTGCTGTATACATTTTAAATGAAATATAGTCAGCCAAACAGTTATTAAACAAAACACCACTAAATAATACATGCATATGGAGAACTACATACATAGGTTCATAGGTTCATAGGTTCATACTAGGCTATCTGCCCGAGGGCATTTATAAGCCTAGCCAGAGTGTGTTTGGCTTTCGCCACCCATTTTAAATTAATTTTGCTATGCCCTTTTTCGAGGTTAGTATACTGTGCCTCTGTCTAACAGTGACACAGAAGTGATACCCGGGGTAAACCTATGATCTCCCATCCACTCATCAAGATTCCTCTTGAAGAGAGTCAATGAGGGACTCTGCCTAACCTGGACTGGACTTTTATTCCAGAGTGAAGGGAGCCTCTGGGTTATGAATCTGTCCCTCCAGCATGTCCTATTTATTTCAGTGCTGAGGTTCAAGTCTCTGAGGCCCGTAGTTCGTTGGGATTTGGATTTTCTGAGGTGCAGCATGTCCATTAATTCCGGGTTGGACATGGCTTTATACGTCAGGCACAGATCGCCTCTGAGCAGGCAGTATGCCACTGAGTAGAGCTGGAGTTTCTTTAACCGGGCAGCATATGGCATCTGTTTGAGCCCTTTGATCCTCTTGGTGAGGTACTTTGGGGTCTTTCCAGTTGCTGCAGGTGTCTGGTAAGGTACATCCCAAAGGGCATTGTACTCAATTATGGGCCTGATGAGGGATGAGTAAAGAGGCACGATGACCTCCCTGATCTAGATGTGAATCCCTTCATGATTAGGTGGGCTATATAAAATGTTTTTCTAACCACTTTGGCCACGTGGTTGTCAAATGAGATATTGCTATCAACTTGGGTCCCCAGGTCCCTAATTACTTCTTCTGTACTTAATGGATTACCACCTATGTGGTAATTTGTGGGCACTTTCTTTTTGCCAAAGGGATGACTATACACTTTTGGTGTTTAGCTTGAGGCCATGGCTCTGGCACCAGTTGTCTGTTTCTATGAGGCCCTTTTGGAGGATGCTTGTGTCGGCTGGAGAGTCGATTATGGCACGCAGTTTGCAGTCATCTTGGAACTTGGTCAGCCACAGTCCTTCCGTGTTGGCCTGTACCTCCAAGAAATATATACTGAACAAGAGAGGTCCCAGGACTGAGCCTTGTGGGATGCCACTTGTAACTGGTTTGGAGTCTGACATGACTCCAGCAATTCTGACCATGTGGGTTCTGTCCTTGAGCCAGTTTGCAACCCATCTAGTGACATAGGGGTTTATATTTAAGCTGGTGAGCTTATCTGTAATGCCCAAGTGAGGTATTGTATTGAAGGCTTTTGCGAGGCCCAGGTAGGTTGTGTGGACCACCTTCCCCTCGTCAATGGCCTTGGTGACTGTTTCAAAGAAATCGACCAGGTTTAAGAGGCAGGATCTGCCCTTAACAAAGCCGAACTGGGTAGGATCCAGTGTCTGTACGTCCCCAATATCTTTATTTATGAGGTCCATGATGATCCTTTCCATAGCTTTGCAGACCAAGCTAGTCAGGCTTATGGGGCGATAGCTTCCAGGATCCATTGAGGCACCACCTTTGTGGAGAGGGACCACTGTTGCTGTACGCAACTCTTTGGGTACATATCCTGTAGTAAGGCTGAGATTGAACAGTAGTTTTATGTTTGGGTTTAGCTCTTCTTGAAGTTGATGTAGGGCGCAGCCTGGGACACCATCTGGTCCCATTGATGCTGTGTTTTTTGCCTTGGAGAGGGCGGCTCTTACCTGAGCATCTGAGATGTCAGAGGGGCAGCACTCTGCTGGGATAGATATTTTCCCTTTTGGTGGGGAGGGGGAGGAGAAGTTTGCGCTGAACCTGTCAGCTAGGATGTTGGCAATGTCTGTGGGTTCGATGTATTTTTTGTCATTTTGGACTAACTCTGAGTATATCTGGGAATTCCCACCCAGGTTCCTAACATAACTAAAGAAAGCCTTGTGATTATCCTTAGTGTCCTGTGCAATTTTTCTCTCGAAGCAGGCCTTAGACGATTTTATGAGTGCCCGTAGTTTTTTGCTAATACTGATCAGAGATGCCTTCCTTTTGGGATTTTGCTCTATCATGTAGTAGCTTCCTCCTTCTATTGTATAGTTTGTTTATGGATGGGGTCCACCAGACAGGACGTCTGCCTTTGGAGGATTGGGTCTTGGTTTTATTTGGGATTGCATGAACCATGCATTCCTGAAGGTGTTCATAGAATGCGTTTATAAAGGATTCTGTGGTCTGGGCCGTATTTTCCACAGGCTTGGGGGCTTTGAAGGATTCCACCTTGGTTTTGAGGAGTGTGAAATTTGCTTTAGAGAAGTTTTTCACTGTGGTTTTCTGGGCAGGGGGTGGGGTTGGGATGTGAATATCCAGTGAGATTAGTTTATGGTCTGATCTTACCAGTGAGGGATACACTTCTGGTCTGGAGCATAGAGTCCCCATGTTGGTGATGATCAGGTCCAGTATGTTTTCCCTCTTGTGGGAGTGGTAACAAGTTGTTCCATAGCATTTGAGTTTATAAATTCTAGGAACCTTTGGGCTAGGGTGTTGGAGCTAGAGTAATGCTTCCAGTCTATGTTTGGGTAGTTGAAGTCGCCCAATATAATGGTGTTTGGAGAGACCTTCATATTTTCCAGTGTTCTCAGGAAGGCTGAGTGGGGTTCCTGGGTTTGGGTGGGTGGTCTGTAGCAGGCTATAAACTGGAAGGCAGTTTTACCCACTGTTAGTTGCACATGGATAGTCTCTGATGCTTCATGCTGTGCCACCAACCTGGAGGTGTGGGTATCTTTGACGAATATTGATACTCTCCCTCCTTTTGTGGTTCGGTCCAAGTTTTGGGGCCGAAACGCATGCTATGAGGTATAACCTGGTAGTGCTGGCGTGCTCTCGGGAGCCTTGAACCAGGTTTCTGTTACTGCACAGATATCGATGTTCTCCATGCTAAGGAGAGTTTTGAGTGCATGCAGCTTGAGGTTTAGACTTCTGGCGTTGAGTAGCATTACTCTTAGTTTCTTATCCCTTGTGATACCTATGGAGGTGGGTTTGTCTTTTGAGCCTTGCCTAAAAAAGGCACTATGGGGGAAGCAAGAGCCTTTGCCAATATCCGAAAGCCCAGGGATGACAAGTGCAAGCCGTCCCTAGCGAAGCAACATGGCTTGTCGAGCATGTCATCCCAGGCTGGCAGGCATTGGATCCCCTTTGAATGACACCAATACTTAAGCCAATTGTTGAAATTGATCATCTTGTCTTCATATTGTGGCATCATTCTTGGTGAGGATAAGATGCTACTCAAGGTCAGGGTCATACCGGCCTGGGCTACATGCTCAGTTTGAATCTAGTAAAGCACGATATATATATATATATATGGGTCTACCTGACATGGTATATATAACAACTCCACGGTCGCACAACAGTGGGGAGGGGCAAATCCCAGTTTTGCCTTGATACTTTTTGTCAGTCAAATGAACTGTCGACCAAATGAATGTCAGTCAAATGAACTGCTCTATCTATATATATATATATATATATATATATATATATATATATATATATATATATATATATTTATGTGCATCCAGGCCATCCCTTGCCCAATCCCTGCTTTTACCATCCCTACTCTATGCTTCACCTATCCTTACCCATCTACAGAGTAACCTAATATCTAAAATGGAAACCACATATAACAAAGTAGCCAGATTTGCTGCAAATCAACCTTACAAATCCCATCACTGTCTCTCATTAAAGGCTTTACACTGGCCTGAATTTTCCAACTTACTGCCTCAGTCCCAACTCCTTATAGCCCACAGTATACTAACCTATCCTAAATCCTGCGCATCCCTTGTAAATTCTTTGACACTTTATACTCCTTAATGCCCACTAAGAAGTACTAATCAACTTTTTCTTGAAGTTCATAAGCCAAACAAAACCTTTGGGAAAATACTCGATTGTCACACAGTTGCAAAAAATTGTAACACACTCCCTTTAGCACTTAGACTACTTAAAGACAAAAATGCCTTCAAGAAACAGCTTACATTTTTTTTCCTTTCAAATTGGATATGTTCATGCTCTAAACTAATACTCAAGAAACATTCAGGGATAACTTAACTGTATCACTTCTAGCTCTCTCTCTTACTACTACGTACACATTTTTATTCCGTCATATTCCATACTAGTTAGCTCATGTTACAGTCAATTCCCATAATCCCTTATTACTGTTCTTTAATTTATTTATTAACTTCCAAAGTTCACACAATTTTATCTGTATATTTACTTACTTCATGCCTAGTACCTTGGTTCAGCAATGTATTGACCTTAGTCTTACCATATTTCTGCTTAGTTTCTTGCCATACTACATGAAAATTTCCATATATGTATTGTATTTCCATCTATTCTGTATATTCCTTTATTGCATGTTATGTAATTACTTCAGAAGTATGTATACTTAAAATGTGATCTATGTTTATCTTTGTTCTTATTATTTTTTTACTTAAATTTTTTTTGGGGAGCTTTTCTCCTCGGGTCTCTGCTGAAAAAGGGCTTCTAAGAACCCAGACAGACTAACCCGGTTAACAAATGTAAAAATAAATAAATAAAAATAAATACATTTATATACATTGTCCCTCTTCCTATGTATGTGTAGAACTTTCTGATAGAACAGGTCTCTTGGGTATCCAAAATATTACCATGTCAGCAATCTGCAAATACCCAGACATTTTTTCAATGATTCAAAGATTCAGAGAAACGTTATTGTCATTTAGGACCAAACAAGTACAGCCTAAACGAAATTACAAATATCAGCTCATGAAAGAAATGCAGTGCAAATAACATCGATACAAAGGTATCAGAGAATAATATAAGAAAGAAAATGCCACATATGACATGCAAGAGGTTGTTCACATTATATAAACTCACTCAGTACCCATTATCCCATGATAAATAATAAATAAATACCCACCACCATACCCCTACACCATTAAGATAAATAATAAATAGAGTCTAGTGAATAGCAACTGTTTGGTTCATGTATTGCACCTTAGATGTGACTCAGTATAGTCATCATATGCATGACAGTAATAGCGGCGGTAATGTTCAAAGCAGCAGGGTTAAGTGAGAAAAAAGAGACTTCAATGTATAAGGTATTTAATAAGTCTCACAGCTGTAGGATACAAACTGTTCCCGAATTTGGTAATCTCACATCTGAAGCTGTGGTACCTCCTTCCAGACACAAGTTGTGAGAACCAGTCGTGGGCTGGATGGGTCGAATCAGCTAGTATTTTGTATGTTCTCTTTCTTGCTCTTCTAAGGAAAAGCTCCTGAATAGAAGGGAGGTTTGTACCAAAGATTTTCTCAGCCACCCTCACCACTGTCTGTAATTTCTTCTTCTCAGCAACTGTACAGTTGCTGAACAATACTATGAAGTTGCTAGTGAGGATGCTTTCAATAGCTGCCCTGTAAAAAGTGCAAAGAGCAGACAGTGAAGGCCTGGCCTTTTGACCTTTCTCAGGAGGTGAAGCCTCTGTTGAGCCTTCTTGACTATATGGTTGGTATTAACAGCCCAGTAAGGGTCATCTGAGATGTGAAGGCCTAGAAACTTGGTGGTTTTGACTTTCTCTACTACCTCCCCTTTGATAGTAAGCGGTTGGTGAACTGTTGCCTTTCTCCTGAAGTCCATAATCATTTCTTTGGTTTTATTAAGATTTGGGTCCAGATTGCTCCTCTCACACCAGACAATCAAAGTGTTCACCTCATCCTTGTAGTTATGTTCATCCCCATCAATAATTAGGCCCATGACTGTGGTATCATCAGCGAATTTTATAATATCGTTTTAGTTATGTTTTGCAGTAAAGTCATGGGTGAGGATGGTGAAGAGCAAGGGCTGAGCACACAACCTTAGGGGACACCAGTATTCAGGACTATACGTTGAGAGGTGTTGTTTCCGGCATATGTCCATTTGGGTCTTCCAATCAGAAAGTCAAGAGTCCAGTTACATACGTGCTTGTTTATCTTGAATTTCATGAGCTTATCTTCCAGCCGCATCAGTATCACAGTGTTGAACGATGCAGAAATGAAGTCGATATACAGCAGCCTTATGTAGTTGTTCCTCCCTTTTAGGTGTTTTAGCGCAAGATGTAGTGCAACTGATATCGTATCCACAGTCGATCTGTTTGCCTGGTATGCAAATTGGAGTGGATCAAAGGACTTAGGCAAACCCGCAGATAGATGTTTCTTCACAGTCCTCTCAAAGCACTTCATGACATTTGAGGTTAAGGCAACCGGTCTGAAGTCATTGAGGCAGGTAGGGTTGGGTTTCTTCAGAAGTGAGATGAATACTTGTTTCCTTGAAATGCAAGGGAACTTTCTCCATAGCAAGGGATGACTTGAAGATGTCTGTCAATACCAGACATAACTGGTCTGCACACCCCTTCAACAGCTTGCCAGGTATGTTATCTGGTCTAGCAGCCTTCCTAGAATTCACTTTCTTAAGTTGAAGTCTCAGCTTCTCAGAGTTTAAGGTGAGCATTAACTCATCTTTGTCAGTGTTTGTTTTAGAAGGTACAGTGGTATTCTTCTCAAATCTGCTGAAGAAGTCGTTCAGTTCAATTAGGAATTCTAAGCTGTTGTCACATTGGGTGTTTTGGTCTTATAGTCCATGAGCTGCTATATCCCCTATCATAGGCTTCTCATGTCCCTCATGACTTGAAAGTGGATCTGAATTTTTCTCCCATATTCCCTCTTTGCCTCTTTGATGCCCTTTTTCACATTTGACCTGGCCGCCTTTATCCTTTCTTTGTCATTTGCCTTGAAGGCTGTGTTTCTTTCCCTCAATAGCTCGTAGACATTCCTGGTGCACCAGGGCTCCTGATCAGCTCTTATAGTGATGGCGTTCATGATGGTTACAGCTTCCATGCATTTATTTATGTAGGCAAGAACTGATTCTGTATAGGTGTCTATGTCTAAATGGATGTGCGTAGCTGCTTCTTTGAAGACCTCACAGCAGGTGGTATTGAAACAGTCCTGCAGGCAAGCCATGGAATCCTCCTGACAGAATCTGGTCTGTTTAATTGTCATTTATTCTCTGATCAAAGCTGTCTTATAGATGTCTGATGTCAAAGATGTCAAAGATGTCAGGATCTATCATAATATGAGCTTAACAGGCTCATCCAGTCTGTGAGTGGCTCTTAATTTCAAAAGACATCAGTGCAATACAGCACTATAAAAGTTCAATGACCCCAAATATTATTTCTTTCAAGAGCATTTGGACACAGGAACTTACTTACACAAGAAAGTCATGACCAAGGGCAAATCTAGAAAGGGATTTAGTGGTATGTGACCAATGTCCTATCCTGTTAAGCTTGGCTTTGTATATTAGAGATGGTATCTTCTTTGCCAGTGAGATAATTACAACTTGCTTACATTATCTTCAGAGACACCAGAACTCTAATGCATATAAAGGCCCTTTGTTTATGCCCAGTACAATATTTATTTATTTTACATTTTTTGACCGGGCTATTCTAACTAGATATATGTCCATTTTCAGAAGAGGCCCGGGGAGATAAGCTCCAAGGCAGAAACAAAAAAAAAATAACAAATAAATAACACCACTCATATATACAATGGACATTACAAGTTAACACAGAATTTTCAGTGAGGGCAAAAATCATAACAGTGCAAAATGCAGGTTCAATACATCATACAGGTACAGTACATAATAAAAAAAGGAAGGCAGGTTATTGTATAGTAATATTAATAAAGAGTTCCCTCAATAATAAGTATCTACAGAGGTTGGAAATAATGTAATTTATAGAGAGATCGGATTTATAGTTAATAAGGAAGGTATAACAGTTATTAAGAAGTATGGGGTAGGCAGAGCCAGGTTTGAAGAAATAGATGACTAGTCAGGTTTAGTATAGGAGCACAACTAGTGTGATCTGAGGAAAAGTTTCAGTCTGTTTTTGAAGAGTGATAAAGAGACAAGTGAGGAAAGGTCACTAGGGAGAAGATTCCAGGATTTTCCAACAGCATTAGAGGAGAGAGAATCCCCAGCCCTGTTGTTATGCTTAGAGGTATATACAAGAGCTTTGTGTGATGAACGTAAGGACTTCAGATTGTTATAGGGGGTGATGAGGGTAGATAGAATAGGTGTTGGAAGGTTTATAAAGATTTAAGGGCAATGGTTAGTTGGTGGAATTTAATAAGGTTTTGTAGTTCTAGCCATCCTAGGTGCTTTATATTAATGCAATGGAGGGCTCTAAATGGGTTGCCTGTAGCAAATCTGGCAATGTTATTGTAGGACATTTCCAATTTGCTGAGGTTATTCTTAGATAGAGTAGTAAAAATGGGTGAGGCATAGAGGAGTGTAGAGATTACATGAGTGTGAGCTATAGTTGTTTTGGCTGTAGGTGAAAGGAAGGGTTTAATCCTATAGAGAGAGACAAGTTTTTTGTTGACAGTTTTTAAAGTATTGTTGATATGGGTGTCAAAGTTCAGATTGTTGTCAATGGTGATACCAAGTAGTTTGGTGGTTAGGTCTGGTGATATAATGGTACCATTGGAGGATGTAACAGCGAAATCAAAAGTAGAGGACTTGTGAGTAGGATTGAAGAGGAGGAGTTTAGTTTTTTGGGGGTTCAAGAGAAGGCAATGCTGTGTGAACCATTGTTCAAATGTATTAAATACCTTCTGGGTAAGATAGTGAAGTTCAGAAGTGGATGACATTCCCGGTCAACAAATGTTAAATAAATAAAATAAATAAATAAAATAAATGTGGCTGAGCATATCAGTGTGGAGTCATCAGCATATTGTATGCATGTGGCTTGGGGAATGGCTAGATGAAATTCATTAATAAATATGGAGAAAAGGAGAGGCCCTAGTATGGACCCTTGAGGGACACCAAGGGTAACAGGCAGGTAGGTGGATAGAGTGTTATGCCATAATACAGTCTGTTGTCTTTTATCTAGGTAGGACCGGAACCATTTTATGGAAAGTGGATCTAATGACAGGGATTTGAGTATGTTTATGAGAATCCGGTGATTTACCATGTCAAATGCTTTTGACAGGTCAATAAATAGTGCAGAGGAAAGATTATTAAGGTTGCGGTTTTTGTTAATGCAATCAGTAAAGGAAAGGAGGGCAGTGGTAGTGCTGTGGGAAGGTCTGAAACCATGTTGACAGCTGGAAAGTAAGTTATTTTGGATTAGGTGGTCTAGCAATTGCCTATGGATGCATTTTTCCATGATCTTAGCCAAAGGAGAAAGAAGGGCAATGGGGCAGTAGTTTGATAGTTCAGTGGAGTGTCCACCTTTATGGAGGGGGATAATATGGGAGACTTTCCATAAGCTAGGGATGTGACCTTCACTAATAGTTCTATTGATCAGAATGGGAATGGGGTAGGCAGTAGCCTTGGCTGGTAACTGCAGATATTCAGCAGGTAGTTGGTCTGCTGAGGGAGAGCCTGGTTTCAGTTTTTGTATAAGGGTTAGAATATATGTTGTTGGGGCAGGTTGGAAATGAAAAGGAGGGGGTGGGGTAAATCCCTGCAGAAGGGCTGGGTATGTGGTTTAGCTGATTATGGTCAGTCATAAGGTACTGAAATAAAGGGCACGACTTTGGACTCCTTTTTTCCTGAATCACATCTGATGAAAAGGAGTCCTAGTGGTTACCTTCTTCTTAAGTTTGTATGGGCCTGACCATCACTGGAGACTTTTTCAACATCTGCAACATCCACAAAGGTTTTGACACCATCAGAAAAAAATAAAAAGGCAGGTATACCCAATAGAAACAGAGGTTCTTAAATGTGCATACCTGCAGTACAACTTTTTCCTCCTTCTGTTGTGCTTCTTTACTGTAATTCAGCTCAACAGACAACTTGAGTAATTGTCCACAACAAATATCTCCCCTGACTGTCACAGATGTGAGAACACGTATTTTGGAGCAAATGTTGTGAAGTGCATTGTAATCTGCATGGGCATTTCAGGGCCATAGGTGATCCTCTGGTATGTTCTTTCAGTCTGAAACTCCTTTTCCACCATACTAGTTTAACAAAACTGACTGGGTTGCCTGCCTCATCTGCCTTGGGCACACGTATTTTCCTGATGTTCTAACACTGAGCATGGTCACCTAAATTTGTAATTCTGGTTTCTTATGGTTAAAATAGTTTTTAGTTTGCCTTCAGTCTTATTTATCTTCTGTAATAATTAGGCTGCCATGGACTGTTCCCCTGGACTAACATCTCCCAAAGTCTGTCCCACTGCACACTCAGAAGACATTACCATATTCCATATGGCTGTGTTGACTATTAGAACACTGATGCTTTACATTTCTTTTTTTTCTTACAGGAAATGGAAGATTTGGACATCCAGAAGTCATAAATATTTGAATGTACCATGGAAATTCTCATCTGTTGCTTGAAAGAATAATGTTTTAGAACTCTGAAAGGCTTAAACAAGCTTTGGAAGGGAGACAGCCCACCACAAAGAGTGGTACTAAAAGCCTAACATTTCAGGAACTCTTCCAACTGCAATTTGTTTGGTATTTTTCACACTGCTGAAGACTGGAGCTTAGCCCATAACATGCACACACATACACTGATGGCCTATTCTTAATGAGGGGGCAGTAGCCCATAACATGCACACACATACACTGATGGCCTATTCTTAATAAGGGGGCAGTTCATCTAATCATGGGATACCCTGTTGAGAGGTAGCTGGTCAATTTCTTCTCCTCATGTGTCTCATTTATCAACCAACAATCTAAAACACTCTATTGTACAATCAACAGACGCAGCTGCCTTGCAGATGTACAAATATAGATGCAAGGGAGCTCTCCTATATACACAGTTGGGATTCTTTCCTTTTGCTCGTGAGTGTTCAGTCCCAGAGCAGACATATATAAATAGTATGAAGTGTGGTGAATACATTTCTTCCTGGGGACTTTCTGCATATCACTTATTTTATTAAATCTCCTATTACTTGATAAAAAGGACAGAATTTAAGGAGTTGCTCCCCTTGATAAGCTGGGTCAGTATGCATGCTAAATGTGGGCAATTGGACAGTTGAAACTAGGTAAACTAGTTCACCCCAGGGATCATGTCAGTCGCCTGCTAGACAGGGGTCCAGGAAAGTAAATAATGTGGGAAGAAATAGCCAGGGAATTGTTATGGCTAGGCTTGTATAGGCCCTAGGGCTGATAGCCTAGTACCAACCTATGAACCTATGAACCTATGAACTGGGATTTACAAGTGTGCTGTCAGAAAATGAGTGAGACTCATTGTTCACTATTTATCATAAATTAAATTGCAAGCTGTAAATTACTAAAAAGGAGTGAGTGGTATTCAGTGACTGACGAATACAGTTAGTACAAAATTAATTTTACTTGTAGGGTCAGCTGAGAAGGGGGAGGAGGTAGAAGAAGTGGCCATGTCCATTACTGCAGGGAGAAGGTTCAGCGAAATCACTGCCTGTGCAACCACTGGTGGAGACCAGGGAGTACCTCAGGTAGCCTTCATAACACTACTGCCCCAAGATAGGGACTCTGACAAGCTCCCCACATAAGAATTTTCCCAGTGCTGCTTCCTGATTCTCCTCATAGGCTGCCTCTCTTCCCAGAGACTATAAATATTCCCTATAGGATTAACTCCCCAAGTACTCACAGACACAGTGATAAAAGTACACTGGGGTAGCACGTGCACTAGGTAAGGAGATGAAAAACATGACTTACATTATTAAAATGGTTGACACAAAAATTATTAACATAGACCAAGCAAAATAAAAATAGATTTTTCCATGTTAGACAATGTTCTCAGCTACATAACATGAAAATCTGCCATAAATATGTGATCATTTTTATGTGAGGGCAGATGAAGATATATAATTTTTCTGTCAGTGTTGTAGGCAGACTTTGAAAAGATCAAGGCTCTATCTCTCAGCACTTTGAAAGTTAGAAAATACAAAATAATGCAACAATTTACAGTTATTGACATTTATATTTTGTGATTTTTATCTACTTTTGGAGAAGGAAACCCTGAGTGGACATGTGTAAGAGAATGAGTGTATATATATATATATATATATATATATATATATATATATATATACACACACACACACACACACACACACACACACACACACACACACACACACACACACACACACATTATATGTATGTGTGGGTGTGTGCATGTGATCTTAAAAAACACTTCTTATGAATAGTTCAATAACGTACGTAGTCCCTTTGCCATGCCACAAGTACTTCCAAATACATAGTTGTCTTAGTGACGTTACTTAAGTTTTTTCTATAACCAAATCATTGTAGCTCTCAGATGCTCTTCAGAATCTTTTTGTTGGTCATTTAAAGCCTTACTCAAATCAAATCTTACAATTAAAGTTCTACCTGCTTTTATTGTCATTCTGTTATATTAATAAAGATTTTGTTGTGTTTTCCAAGATAGAAATTATCTATCTATCTATCTATCTATCTATCTATCTATCTATCTATCTATCTATCTATCTATCTATCTATCTATCCCTATAGCTATATCTCTCTCTCTGTGTGCATGAACACACACACACACACACACACACACACACACACACACACACACACACATATATATATATATATATATATATATATATATATATATATATATATATGTGTGTGTATAGAGAGAGAGAGAGAGAGAAAGAGAGATGGAGAGAGTTAGAGATAAAGTGAGCAAACATGGAATCAGTATAATAAAGGCAGAAACAGTTGTGCTAACAAGATAAGACTCTAAATGTTTATTTAGGGGTGAAAATAATAGGCATGGCATGCGAATTTCAACTGTACTGTAGTCAGTTGTGTGCTATAGAAAGGCTTATTGTGATGCAGAAGTCTTAATATAGATAGGTTCTACATCATGAAAAGCTTGAGGAAGTCGGAGATAACTCTCCTGCTCCAGTTTTCTTCTATAACTGGCCATAGCGAGGATAGTAGTCTCAAAGGAGAAGACAAATACAATTCAAAAAGTCTGGTAGAGCAGATGATGCCTGCAGATTAACATGATAAAGCTCTGTCTTTGTAAGGAGAGAAAAATGAAGGCCATCAGAAAGATGCCTATGAATGACCTCCTAGCTCATAGCACAAGTACAGGTAGGTATCACAAAACTAACCCTGGTATGAGTGCATCTGTGTGTATGTATGCAGATGTAGGGCATGTGAATGTATTCACATGGATGTGTGCGCGTGTGTGTGTGTGTGTGTGTGTGTGTGTGTGTGTGTGTGTGTGTGTGTGTGTGTGTGTGTGTGTGTGTGCTTCTATGTGTCTGTAATGTCTGAGAGTGTATGTGTGTGCCTGAATCTGTCTGCTTCTGTGTGTGTGTCTACTGGGGGGCACTTATGCTTCAGTGATTTGAGGGCTAGTAAGAACATTAACATGGTTAGTTCTGACAGCCAGGCATTTAATTCAAAGACATGGTAATTGGCAGCTAATGATGGGCTCTTCTGTGCAGCTTTATCTTGTTTTTAAATTGGAAGTTCTCATTGTTCCCCTTGACTAACCCACTTTAGCCAATTAGCTGTGGTGGAGCAAATGTTTCTGAACCTCCACCCCCAGTTTAACAGAAATTCTCTGTGACAAATCATAAAAAAAAGCAATGTACTGCTTAGCAGACTTATTCAATGATTCTAGCATCTGAAAAAAGCACAGACTACTGTTAGGAAAAAGACTTTGTTATATTATTACATAAACTTAATTGCACTAGTAATAAAAATAGGACACTGCACTTTTAAAAGTAGAACCAAAAAGGCTTTTTGTGTAGATAATGAACATTATGAATTTTCATTGAAAAGAAATGGGTGGTATCTTACCATCCTAAAAGGAGGGAACATAAATAGATTGCTTATTACTCTTTGTAGACAGTTTAAGGAACTAAGGAACATGATAGCACACTGCTGAAGAATTTTATAGTGAGTAGAAGGCTGTAAATGGCATACATTTAGGAGATGGTTTTATCATATTACAAAGCAGAGTGAAATGAGGATAACTTAAATTAATCAGTGGAATAGAAATCTATTATTCAGCGTAGTTACTACTCTTAATGCAGTTATTAAAAAATGTGTTGCTACCCAAAATGTAACTGTTAAAGGATGTCCACATGCATAGCTAACTTTACACAAGGGCAGATTCTGGCAAAGGTACAAATTCAAGAACCAAATGCAATTAAATATTGTGTGTGGCACAGGGTACCACAATACCTAAACAGATGGACTCATTCCAAAAGATTAGGTCAAAGCCGATTTTACTAATTAATAAGTACGGTAAAGAGAGAGCTGTTCTGTAGAGAGGATTAGAAGCAAGGCTTACTACTGCCTCAGTGCTTTATTTACTTTCGCATTAATTTTATTACATGTTTAATGAAATCCTAAATGATGGGATTTAATGCAGTATTTTGCATGAAAGAAACCATTTTGTTTAAATCAATACCATTTTGCAGGAAAAATGCAACACCTGCAAGTAAAGAGAAAATCTGTCTCTACATTTCATTATTTAATGGATATCATGAATGCACACAACTACTACAACACCGTACATGGTCATTTCCTTTAATGAGACAAAGGCAAAACATTCGATCGAATTCCATGCATTGCTTAAAGGAACAACATGCTGGATGAAGTGACCTTCCTCTTACCAGTATGTATATATGCGTAATTAAGTATGTGCATCTGCCGTGGTGGCGGTGCTGCAGTAGTGTTGTCGCCTCACAGTAAGATGCTGCCTGGTTCGATTCTCAGCTAGAGCATCTTCTGCATGGAGACATGCGTGAATGGGCGTACCTTCATTGAAGTTTGTGCATCAGGCCTGGCAAGCCGGTACATAAAAATCAGCTACCAATCATTAGCGGACCGGAGTTCCGCTGTGGCGACTCCTAACCGGGAAAAGCCGAAAGACACAAAACAAAATCAGTGTCTGCATGCATGCACCTGTGTGTGTTTTGATCATTTACTTTTAACCTGGGTACTGAAATATATGCCAATAAAACTTTATTTGCTTTGGATAACCTAAAATCCTCACTGACTGTTAACACTACATAATTAATGAGGTGTTTTTTTCAGCAACTGTTTTACTAATCTATTTAAAATACATGAAGCCTAAATTGTAGCAATTATTCTTGTCCAAATGTGTCTGGACAGGTGAGGAGAGCAGGAAATGTATAGCACTGGTCCCTGTTCTATCCACACATTTTTATTTTATTTATTTATTTAACATTTGTTTACTGGGAAAGTCCAACTGGGACAGAGCCCATTTTCAGTGGATGCTTCAGGAGAAATTCTCCAGGCGCATGTCTTTCAGATGTGGGAGGAAACTGGAGCACCTGGAAGAAACTCACGCAAATGTAGGAAAGATATACAGACTCCACACAGAAGGCACCTCAGCCAAGAATCAAACTTTTGAACCTCTTGCTGTGAGGCAACAACACTAACCACTGCACCATTGTGTCAAACTCAAAATATCTACAACTGTTTACCATTCAGGCATCCTGGAGTTTCCAAGCCTGACTGCATGTAACTGCATGCAGACAAGGTACTGCATTATCAAAATCATTCTCTATCAGGACATCTGCAGGGATACCCTCAAACATACCTACTTGCTTGCTTCCTTTTCCACCCTCCCAGTCAAGGTGAACCCTAGCCAAAGGTATTTGGAATGGGGTCCCTTCTAAAGCTCTGATTGGAGTAGACTGCCCAAGGAAGTAGTGCTCCTCTTTAACCATTGCAGGCTTTACAATGGTTAGGTCAGAGGCTGTGTCTTTCTTAGCAGTGGCCTGTTTCCCACCTAATAAGATATGATATGATATAACTTCTTGGGGTAGTTTGGTACCCTTGTTGCCTCCAGATAACTTACTGCTGACATTCCGTCATTCCCACTTGCTGGTTTCCCTACCTTTTGTTCCCCACCATGCCTCTGTGGACATCTATATGCTACATGGCCCCACTGGTTACAATTAAAACACTTAACTCTTGATCCTGGCCATGTACCTGAACTAGTGGCTTCCCCTGTTACTGATGGACTCTTTTGGGGTGGTTTAGGCTGCCCACCATGGGTTCCCTTAGACCCATGCACAGCACTGGGTATCCCTTGCCTGTGCAGTGATGCCCTGATTGCTAAGTAGAAGTTTTCCTTTTTCCCCAACTCATTTGCGGTATTACATTCTCTATCTGCCAATCAGATCCTCATGTCCTCAGGCAAAGTGCTAAGGGCTTGTTCCCTCATCAAAAGGTCTGCCAGCCCTTCAAATGTGGTGACTTAACACCCACTCACCTGCCTATGAAAATAAGTGCTTAACTCAGCAACGTAATCATACACACTTTCATCTGTCTTGCATCTATGCTTACAAAACTTTTTTTATATAAGTTTCAAGTATTAACTTAAAACACTCTAATAAACAATTTTTAACTATATTATAATTTAAGCAATCACTATCAGACAATTTAGAAACAGCAGGTACAGCTTTACCATGGAGTAAGGGGGTCATGAACTGTACCCAGAATCCTTGGTCAACATTATACTGTTTACAAACCCTTTCAAACATATGAATAAAACTATCAAAATGATCACCCTCTGTAAATTGTGGAAGAAATTTACTGACCTTTATTGCTTCTGGGGTTCAGTTATTCCCCTCCCCATTACCTCCATGACCCTGGCAAAGAGCCAGTATCTCCTTTTCGTATTGCATCTGACTCTCATTTGCTTTGGCTTCCAGATGTCTCAGTCTCTCTGCTGATTCTAATGCCATCTCTTTATCCTTTTCTTCAGCCTCTAAATGCCACAGTCTCTCTGCTGATTCTAGTTCCAACCGTTTGGCCTCCAGTTCAAATCTCTTTAACTCCAGATGGATTTTTAAGTCCTCTGAGGCAAAGTTGAACTCTCCATTTTCTGAGAGTTGTACATTCCCAAGACCAGTCTGGTTGTCCTCCTGGTTGCTGGTCTGTGATGCAGCTGTGGTTAAGGCTGCAATGATTTCTGCTTTAGCCAAGTTGGCATGCATCATTCATTTGTCTTGACACATCTCAGCCAACTGGCTCCTTGTTAGCTTGCCATACTCCTCTGCTAACATCCTTGCCTGCTCTTCCTGATGAACCAAGTAAACAAAAAATAAATAAAACTACTGTGATATGAAACTCTGAATGCCTACCATGTAGCTGCTTGAGAGTGCAAACACCTTCTTTAGTGACCACTATTTACAGGCTACAGGAATTCAATATCCACACCACTGAATCCCAATATGTGGATATCCCACCACTGCATACCAATATGTGATGACCCACCACTGGACCAGTAATCAAGGAGCCTCAGTCCTCACCACTGGCAACAGTGGGGGACGTACACAGGAAGATGACAGGTACACACCCAGTATTTCCAGATGCAGATCTCTGCATGAAGTGCAATTTCCCTTAAGAACACACAGACACCACAGTCAGTCTGGGGCTGGTTTCACCTTCTTTCTTCAGATCCCCAATAAGACTCCTCACTGGCACAGCTATAGAGTTGAAGTCTCACCTGAGTGGCCAAGGAAAGACCTCCAGCACCCTCTCTATCCAACCAGTGCTTCGTGTCCCTGCCCAAGTAGCTGACAGATGCACTCTTTGAGGTTTGATTTACACTCATTCACACACACATGGGAAAGACTGACACAGGTTTACTAGCAGTGCCTCTATTTGCCCAGACTATAAGGTAGTTATCACTGCCATCAGCCAAATCCTTATCAGCTACTTTAAGGCCCTTAACAATGGGTGATCAATCTTACTGTGTAATATTAATATTAATACGAATGGTAGTTTGACCAAGAGCAAGGTTATTAGGAGTTACCAAATAAATATGCAAGTACATAAATATATCTAGACAGATCAGTCACCATGAAAGATTTAAGTGTATTTAATAATAAATAAATAATAAAATAACAAGGAAATATTAAGTATGTGTTCACAGTGAGATCAAAGATCAAAATCACAGGAAATATTTAAAACAACATTGCAGGACAGTCTCAAATAAATAGAGAAAACATCTAAAATAAGCTTTGCTATATTCCTGACAATATGTAAGAGAGTTACTTTACCCTAGAAACTTACTTACAGAGCAAGGTAGATGTGTGGTGAATGGTTCTTGTTAGGTCCAAAACAGAATAAAGAATGCCCTGTCTCACTAAGAGACTTCTCAAATTAATATCTCAAATATTACTGCTAGGATAGCTTGCAGAATGACATAATTTCTTTTCATCTGACTCTAACCCAGGTGAAACCCCCACTGCTAGACGTTGGCAGTATTTAGTATCTACCTATGAAAATACATATACCTTAGATCTTTGGCAGATGCTAGAAGTCATAAAATAATTACATTCTTCCACATTTCAAGACTAGTAATTATTTCACCCTAAAGACAATACAGAAAACATCTCAGTACAGACTCTGGTCTCTAGCTCATTGAAAATGGAAAGATACCATATTTTATTGCATAGCCATAAAGTAATTTAATTTCAACTGTTTTTCTGAAGATAACCTCCTGTATTCCAGTTTCCACTGTTAAAATATATACATTTAAACAGTTACAATACTGCATGTAATTTCTGTTCTATTCCAGTATGGCACACTGTGGTTACATTTTAAGCACAAGCACTTTATAAAATACCTGTATAACACACATGTCTGTACAGACCAGTTTGATATACACATGACATACAGTTCTAATACAGTTGTAACACAAGCATCTTATATAAATCATGTTGATATTCAGAAATGACATATAATTATTTATAAAATTCCAGCTAGCTGTGCTGGCAGTTATCTCCCTTTGTCACAGCTACATATCAAAGTGATACAATATATCAGACTAATGCCATGTTGGAAAATTTGTCATTTAGTGATGAACAGAAAAAGTTTGTACTCTTACTCACACACAAAAAAAACTTCAGCTATAATTTATTTTCATGTATATAATCACACCTGCAGTGCAGCATTTTACCTCTTTATTCCTGCTGTATGATTTCTATTACATAAGACTGGGTTTAGGGAAACCTTATCCAAAAAGCATGATTAGTGAGACTAAGAAGATCCCCATTTCATCAGGGTTCTATCTGGAGCAGAAAAGAATGTATTTGTTAATGACTTTGAAACTAAACGCACCCTTTTCTGAATAGCACCCCTGTCAAAAAGTGATATTACAGCAAAAGTTACATAAACAGCCTAGTCTCCTTTCAAAACAATAGCTATTACTTCACAATCTTTCTCATACTAAAAACAATTGGTTTAAAGCAGGCTTAGGTCTGTTCCACCCAGACAAATTGGTCAAAGTGAAAATGTTCACAATGTTAACCTTCCACGTTCTGATCTCTCATTCTCTGCTTTAAACGTAACAACTCCTTATATTCAGGCTGCTTCTTTGCATAATCAGATTTTCAGGGTTCACAGGAAACTTCTTGAGTCTCAAATGGAAAATCACCACTCCAGTTTTCTTTGACCTTTTGACTTTCCCAAGGCACTTTCCAAATGACAAATACCAAGGTAGCTTTGGTTCCCTCTTTTCTATCTTTTAGCCAGGGCCATTACCACAAGCTTCCCCACAAAATTAACTTACTCACACAACAGGAGGGCTCATTGCTTCAATCCAACTTATCATCTGTCAACCAAATCCTATGGAATTTAGGATTCGAATCCCTGACAGACACCAATTCTCTGAGAATGTGCTTCAGGTTCTTCAAGAGGCAAGGAGACACACTACCCCAAAATCCTACTTCGTCAAATGGAAGAAATTTTCAGCTGGTGTCAAACTAAAAATCTGTTCCAAATAGAGTGTGAGGTTCCCATTGTTCTGTCTTACATGTGTGAGCTCACGGAAGGTGGTTTAGCATATTTGTCAGTCAAAGTGTACCTTTAAGCTATGTCAGCTTATCTTCCTTTTAACCCTCCTCTGATGTGCTGAGTTGAGGTCAAGCAGCTCTTAAAAAGGGTCCTGCACTTAGACCTTCCTAAGAAACCTGTGTTTCCCTCGAGGGATCTCAACTATATACTGGAAAAGCTTACTCTACCTCCTTTATTCTGCTTTCAAGTTCTGCACAAGGAAAACCATTTTGCTAGTAGCCGTCACTTCTGCTGGGCGGGTTTTGATCTCCAAGCTCTGATGGCTATACCTCCCTTCCTCATTTTCCATAAGAGTGGAGTGTCCTTGATGGTCAATCCTTCCTTCATTCCTAAAGTGATGAATGTGATGTCTCTCAATCAGACCATCAACCTTCCTACATTCTTTTCTAACTCCCTAAAAAGGGGAGAAAGAATACTTCATTCCCTGGACATGCACTGACAGCTCAGATTTTGCCTGGACAAGACTAAGACTATTCATAAATCAGACCAATTGTTTCCTTCCTTCCTAGGTTCAAAGTTAGGTTAACCAGTTTCTAAATAGACTGTTGCTAGCTGAATTTCTAGATCCATCTACTTTTGTTATACATGCAATGGCAAGTTATTACCCTCTTTACTGAAAAAGCATTCTACTAAAGCAGTGGTCTCTTCTGGATCTTTCAAAGGGTAGCCTCCAGACTAATACTGGAAGCTGCTAATTGGTCTTCAGTACATACTTTCACATAACATTACAGAGTACATGTCTTTTTCAAATCCAGAGCTGTCTTCACAGGTCATTCCCCTGTAGCCTTTTAGACAGCTCTCATCATTCTCAGCCTTCTACCCTTCTAGTCTCTTAAGCTTTGTGAATCACCCAATTTGTTTGGAATACTGCAACAGTGATTTCAGTCAGAACATAGAACAATTGTGTAAGAACTTGCCATAAAAGTAGATGTCCTGCTGATCACTGTTGTTGCAGTATTCCTTCACATCTGCCACCCTCCTTCTTTGCCTCTTTTCATCCCCTTTTTCTTCTCCTGCCCTGTTTGTCAGCGTCTAAGATTGAGCAAGGTTTTCCCTTTTTCTTTGTGTTGCCTTTCGTAGCTGACCACTTTCTTCCTAGATATCTTCAGGTTGCTGGTTTGAGTATTTATGCTTATATATCTGGTTATGTACCCTTACACTCATGGGCTGAGGTCCTGTGTTGAATGCATGGCTCAATGGAAGGTTTTAAGTCTTGGTGCCTGGCCAGGCATCAGTGGTGAAAATCCCTCTGTTTGAAATACTGCAACAGTGATCTGTAGTGCTTACATAACTAAATTTCTTCATCAGTAAGTAAAAAAAAAGCAACATCTGTTTAGTTCTTTTACCTAATGTCAATGGATAGCTCTGACACCAGGACATGGAAAAGCTCCTGAACTACATTTCTGAAGTAAGACAGCTGGTGTCAAGCCACTGCTTAATATATTATACTTGCAAATTAAATTAAAACAGGTGATTTTGTAAATATTGCCCAATAAAGTCTTGTAATAAAAATGTTAAAATATAGAAAATAATTACTTAAGTTTCATGCTTCAAATGAACTGCATGGTTAAATAAAACAAGTGATTTTAAAGATATTGTAGAATAAAATCATCAGGGATACAAATACCAGAATATTTAAAAATGCTGAATATCAGATATATTTTAATATTTTTTTTTAACAAGAAACATCTTTGTTAAGTTATCACATATGACATAGAGTTGGCAATCGTACATTTATATAAATGAAAACAAACCATATTGATATAATTTTCATTTGAAACATTATACATCACAAATCATATTGACATAATTGTAGTTGCAGACATTATACATCACTTAGAATCTATCCAGTCATTGTCAGTCAAACATTACACAGCTCATTCAAATCATGTTTTCTTTTAAACCTTGTTCCTCCTCTGCATGTATTATTCCCACAATTCCCATTTTTTTCTATGTAATTTGCTCCTATGCTTTTCTAAAGATCCCAATTCCAGTTGTTTTATCTCTGTTACTATATTTACTACTTCTAGCACAGTTTGTTTAGACTGATTTCCATTTCCTAGGAATTGCTTTCTTGGCAGCCACCATAATTAAACTCAGCAAGGCCTTACTATGTCTAGGAAATTCCGATTCTGTATCATAACTCAAAAAATCATTTCTTTAGTTACACCAATTTGCTCACCCAGTATCTCTCATAGAGCAGTCTGCAGGGAATCTTTAAAGTCTGCCAACTCATTACACTCCCAGAAAATATATTCCCAGTTACCCTTTTCTTCCCCATCACACCTCCAACATTTGCAGGCTACCTGAGGAAAAATTCTTGGGAGTCTACTTGAAGTATAAAAATACCTATGTAACAAAGATCCTAAATCTTCTAGACTTTGTTGCACGTTTGGGACACACACACACACACACACACACACACATATATATATATATATATATATATATATATATATATATATATATGTATATACAGTACCCCCATTGTTTCTTTGTGAATTGCTTATCCAAGCTCTCTTCCCAGTCCTTTCTAACATTCTCTGATTGATTCTTATAGTTATCATGCAATATTTTGCATGCTCTACTAATTATTCCTTTATAAACAGCAGCTTCTATTCTAGATTCTACTAAAAACTCTACCAGTGCTGGTCTTTTTCTTACGATCCCCCTACTTCTTTCTCTTTGCCTATACACTATTAGCAATCCATAATAGGGAAGGCAATCTCTGTCCTGCAGTTCAAATAAATTATTGGCCTCTTCCCATTCTACTACCTTTCCCTCTCTAAGTATTTGCTCCCAATACCTTGATTTGTTTACCAGTTTTCTCCAACAAATTCCAGCCCCCTCTTGTTTATGGTCTGTATCCCTAATTGCAGTCAACCCTATCGGCAAAATCTCCTTTATCCATTCCCTTATTGGTTTAGTTATTAGAATACGTTCTGCTACTTTATGAATATAATATTCTGCATGGTTATTGTTATTCTCCTTATGGATTTGCATCCAAAATCCAAGTCTCTCCTTGTTTCCTGAGCTTGTCCCCTGTTTCATCATCATCCCTTTTCACTTTAAATTATAGGTTTCTGCTTGTTCTGTGCATTGGAGCCTTAACCGCATAGTTCTGAATATCCCTTCAAATCAGGTAATCCCAAACCACCTTGTGGAATAACTGTTGGAAGAATCAGTTTATCCCGCTTGACTCTTGCCATCTGCTCCCTCCCAGATAAACTCCTTCAGCTCTTTATTAATTGTTATGCACAACTTCTTCTCTGGTTGATAAAAAAACATCTGACCTATATATAAAACTAATGGGACTAAAATATTTTAACTGCTTGTATTTTTGCTATCTATATCCATACAACACAGCTTCCAATTTCTCAGTTTTTTATATTATCTTTTAGCCTCTTCCCACATATACTTAGCTGTCACACTACTATCCTTTGTAATCCATACTCCTAATTAATTAATTTTATCATGTTCTCATAAATATGGATATTGTTGGACCAATTCATGAGTGGGTGCATAATTTACAGGTATTGCCTTTGTTTTAGCTTCATTAATTTTGTATCCAGAAAAGATGTATTTTAATCTTGAGATAAAGTGCTCTCTAGATTTAATACATATGTCATTCAGATATGGACATCTGGGTAGCAAGCACCCATTTTGTATATGCATATTGTGGGACATCAGTAAGTTCTAGTTCCAATAAGAAAAATAACTTTTCAGATTTTTTCATTACATTTCAATGTGAGTGTTCTATTGAATTTTCTCCTGTGGTATACTGTCTATTATACAATGACTGGCCATTAATATTCAAAAACGAGCACTGTGATTGGACAGCCCAGCCAGCGTGCCTGATGTAAATCATGCATATACCAATAGAAAAAAGTCCAGTTGCTAAGGTACCATTGAGCAGCCAAACTTTTTTTTCTATTGCTATATAACTTGCTATGTAAAGAGGCATCAGTGTGAAGCAGAGAAAGTCTGAATGTGAAAAGCGTGTCATTATTTAGTGACTTCATTCCACATAAAATTTGTGATTTTCCGACAAATCACTGAGGAACAAAGTTACTAAATAAAGACGCATATTTCAGTTTCAAACTTTCCTTCCTTCACACAACAGACACTCATTCTCTCAGATTTATAACTTTATGAGTGACATTAACAACTGGTTCCCCTCCTTCATTTATGCTTTGTCCACATTTCTTGAAATAAAAGGTAGAGAAGTAAGTACAAGAGCAAAGAAAATACAAGGAAAATCAGGTGCGTTCTACAAAACTAAAGAAACATATCTGATTTTCCTTGTATTTTCCCCATCTCTCTCAAACCTCTAAACTGTCTGGAAGGTTACAGTTTTTTTCCTTTAAAAAAAAAATAGAAATGGAGATTGTCCTTTCTCTTTTGCTTGCTTTCTACAGCACTGATGTACTGTGTAAGCATGGGAACCTTAAGTCCCATATGCATGTGCAGTACATCATCAAAGGGCAGAATCTGGAAGCAAAGCAGAAGAACACCACAGCACCATTATACAATGACATTATTTAAGAAAAGTAAGTAACCTGTTTCTTAAATAATGTCATTGTATAATAACAATAAACTGTGGCTGGGTGTGGGTAATGCTGGATTTACCCACAGTTGGCTTTCTTTGGTCATGAGAAACCACACCAACCATGGGTAAATCCAGCATTACCCACACCCAGCCATGGGTTATTGCTATAATAAAACAAAAAAGGGGGGGGGGCATAAACAAGAGAGACACCACGGAACATGATATAAAGATGAGCACTTTCATTCCTTTCTTTCATATCATGGAACTTCATCAGATAACTTTCATACAACTTCCTGTCCTTTAAAAGGATGAGGCAACGAATCAAAACCATCAATTTATTTAATTAAACTACCTTAATGGTAACCGCTAAAAACCTTTTAAAAAGCTTTGTAACTTTTACTTCTTGTAAATCATATAAGTCTGATTTCCATATGTACGTCATAAGACTGACAAGAAGTAAAAGTTACTGCATCACTAGTGACCCTCATATGGAGCAAAAATTCTTCTGACCCTTCCCCATTTGTGACTTGTTAACAGAATTTTGCACTGGTCACTGGCCCATGATCCTCTTGGACCACCTGGGGGTTGGGGGAGCTAAAAAGCCGTACCATTGTCTTTTTTAGTAGGATTAACAGACTTGGAGGTTGTAGCAAATTTACTGGCCACTTTTTTGCTTGAAATGTTATAAACTTTCCCTGAATCATACTCCTTCTTGTGTGTTTCAAGATTTTTCTCCATAGTGAGGCTCACCACTTATATTTTATAATTTTTAACAAATATTCCATTGTATGCAGTCTTTCTGTTTTCAAATAAATTATTGTTTTTAATAGTGACATCATCAAGTTCAGACACTTCTTTGCTTAACTTCTCTATGGTTACACTTAAGAAAAATGTTTAAATACTCCATGCTACACTGTTGAAATAAAGCAATCAGTTATTTATGCAAACCAGAGTTAGGCATAATGCCATTAGGGCTCATATGAAATCTTAGTCCCTTTTGCATGAAGCTGTTCTGCAAACATACCTGATATTTGAGGATAAATCTGAGGGCTAGTGTGCAAGAAGGGTGATTTGCTTGTTACTGGGAATATTAAGGGTCTACTTACAATAATCTCTTAATCTCTTGGAACATGGGCCTGAAATGGTTCCAAGATTACATCAGCATTAACACGTTTGTAACACAAATAAGGATAACAACCTCTGTCTGTTTATGGCACTTGTACTTAATAACAATTATTTTACCTTTCAGGGTGAATATTTCAGACTTATGAGGTTGCTATGGTGATGGCTTGCGCTCTCGCCTTTGCTAATGTTGTCTTATGCTATTGGGAACAAGTCCACACTTTTGAGACTAAATATAAATCATTTCTTAAAATGTACATTAGGTTCTTGGACGACATCTTATTTGTCTGGCAGGGTATTAAGGACTTTCTCACAGAGATCATCGAACATCTGGAGGTTTCCACTGATTTTGTGGAGTTCACATTCAAAGTGGACATTTTTGCTGTTTTGACATGTTTTCATACAAGAATGTAGACAAGAGGCATGAAGAATCTGACCTGCACAAGAAAAGTAATTTTTCTAATAGTTAGTTACATTTTGACAGCACTCACATTTGTTCAGAAAAAAAAAAGCATTGTAAAAGGGCAGACTATATGTCTCTATAGGTTGTTCTCAGAACTGGAATTTTTTTTTCAGAGTGTGACCACCTGAGAAGAATGTTTGTCAATAGAAAGTACCCCCCAAAATTGCTTAACAAAATGTTGGTCTTGGTTAAGTCTGGTAGGGGTTACGAATATTCACTTATTATGAGTAAACCATTGGAGGTCAAAATTTAGAACAATACTGACAACTTTTCAGGAGCTATGATTTTCTAACATGTTGTTGATTCAAGGATTTGCAGGACATTATGGTGAGGAACTGGTACTTGCTTATTAATAATAATCTGGACCTTCAACAACTGGGGTCAACTCCCTGTTTTACTTTCAAATCTACTTAAAACATCAAAGGCAACTTTGTGAGTACACTAACAATGGAAGAATGGCTGAGTATGATGCTTGTTCTTCCTGCTGCTTTATATTTGAAGGACCAAATTAATTATCTTAAAGTAATACCCATAGCAGGTAGCTTTACTTGTAATAGTAGTGGTGGTGTCTGTAATGTTCACATTATCCAGCATTTTATGTTGGTAAAACTCAATGTGCTGATGTGAACACCTTAGAAGTATTAGTAAGGGTGACAACACCAATGCACTATTGAAGCACTCCCTTGTATGCAAAGATTGGAAAAGATTTTATTTTTTATACTTGAGAGGGTAGACAAATATAGTAGGTGTAGGGACTGGGAAACTTCACTATTAAATTGAATACTGAACTGGCAGATTTTGCTGAAGGCTGAAACCCTGCCTGGTTTGAATGAGCATTTATATATTGCACCCATTTTAAAAGCAAGGCATAACAGACTGAACAAGTATCATATCATATGTCATGAATTTATCATGTGTTAATTTAAACTGTTTGGGTTTATTATTTACTTTTATTCTGATGGGGTTCTTTCTACAGGGACTAAAATGATTAAATAGTATTTGTTTTCACCATTTCCTGCACACTGGTGTTTTTAGTTTTGTGGAATTTGGATTTATGAACACCTTTGTTCTTTCCATGAGTTTTGGAGTTATTTACATAAACTGTTATTATGCTGAGTGTTACTTAACTGGAAGCTGAAAAAAGTGGGCAAACAGTAGGTTTCCACATTCTTCAGCTGATGACTCAGAAGCATCTAGTCACTGAACATTAAAGTGAAAGACACTAGGCTAACAGCAATGCAGTATGAAACCACTAAATAATCGGTAACTGACCTGCTATCCATGCCATATATGTCCTTTTAGTCCTTGGTTTCAGACAACATGCTGAGAAGAAAGCATTTTTCAAGTCCAGCAAGCTTCAACAAAATTTGCCAATTAGCAGATAGTCCACATGATGGAAATTTGATTCCAGTGTGTTTTTTCCACTTCCATTCTCAAGTCTGAGCAACTGTATTTGGCAACCTGTTGCATAAAGTGTGTTATTTATTACAGGAGGAATATAGGAACATACTAGGCAAGTGATCTATGAGCAGACAAACTTAAAGTTCCTTCCACCCTTTTCAAGCACTTAATAGTGATCACCAGCCAACGTGAGCAGGGTCGTACATGATAGCCCTGGTACTAATTTGAGTCTATCAAGCCAGTTATCAAGACTAGCCTTAAAGGTAGCCAAAGATGTACTTTGTTTGACCTGTAGTGGTAACTTATTACATAGGCTATGAATACATCGAGTTAGGAATCTATCCCTCCAATGACTTCTGTTTATTTGTTTGTTTAGATTTAGTGTGGGTTTTTTAGTGTGTTTTAGACACTATTGGCTTTACAAAGAAATAGGAGATCAAATAGGACTGGGTCTTCCACGGTTTGAAAAGTGGGACACAGGTCACAGCTCAGCAATCAGTAGACTGCAGAGTATAATGAGAGGTGTGATAATCTGTTGGGGTAGGTGAGAAATTTAAGACTTTTAATTTTCTTATAGTTTTTTTGTTGCCTTTTCAGTTGTGCAATATGCTTGGATTTATACATGCCGAATGGGGCATTGCATGCAATGGGTCTAATAAAGGAAGAACACAGTGGTAGGATAATTTTTTTGAATCTTGAAGATCTTCCCTTGGAAACTAAGTGAGCCATATGGAAGGACTTATTGGCTATCATAGAAACATGATGACAGAATGAGAGAGGGTTATCCACATAAGTACCTAGGTCTCTTATGACAGGTATCTATCGGAAAAAGAATATAATTTATGAGATATGAGGTGGGAGAAACTTTTTTGACAAATACTACTATGCTGTATTTAGTTTGAGACAGTTTTTGATACACCATATATGTACATAATTCAGCCCTTGCTGAAGCTGTTTTTTATCAGTGGATAAGTGGATAACAGTGCCCAGCTTGTAGTCATCACTAAGCTTCATCAGCTACACTTGTGGGATATTGGCTTGGATGTCTGCATACCTATCAACCTCTTAGCTCAGTGCATTTTTGGACATTATTCCTTAATTTTCTGACATAGCTGGAGAAAAATGTGCAGTTTCCTTTGGAATCTGTAGCAACCTTAAGTGGTTCTTACTCTGCGTTACATTTTCTAACAGTGTTTTTATCTTCCTTGCTGGCATGTTTTAGTTGTAGTCTTGCATAGGGAGATGGGTATTTTTTGCGGCTTTTCATTATTTTCTTTCATTTTTGTACACTTTATTAGTGCAGGAGTTCAACCAGAGAGACATTGTTATGTGAGTTCTAGGAGGCTTTGACAATATTTTCTTTACAGCCTCAGTATATATTATGTAGCAAGCAGTGTGCTGTGAATGATATAGTATTTTGGAGGTAAGATGTTTACCAATAGTGGGCTGATGAGAGGGGATTGCCTCCATGTTCCTTAAATATTTACATCTCTTGTAGTTTTTACTATTAACTGGTAGGTGTAGTGAACAGCTGGTAAGAATAGAACAGATGCTACTCTGTCTTAGAACACCTAATACAATCAGACTGGTCACAGATGGGGTGAGAGCAGACTGTTCAGCTATGTTGCCAAAGGGTGGCAACATGAGTCAACTGTCATGTTGCCAGAGTGTGAAGGACTAGGGCTTGTGTTTTACTCAGAGTCGGAGGGAAACTAGTATAAAAGAACCTGAAGATTTGTGGATGCAACATTTGGGGAGATACTCTTATGTTAGGTTAGGTGGTAGCTAATCTAGTAGAGCTTATTGAAAAGATTGAATTAGGTTTGTCAGGAATGATAAGTAGTGGTGATTCATCTATTTGCAATGACTTGGCTACTATTGTCTTGGTCTCTTTACAGCTTCACACAGCTGGGAATCACTGTTCCTTTGCTTCTTTTCTCAGAAAAAGCAAAACAGTAGCACTAATCCCAAGATATGAAGAGGGCAACAGATGCTTTGTTGTTTAGCAGTCTCACCCTAGATGTTGCATGGGTCTGTAGGCTTGTTGTAGCCTTCTCCTGGTATAAGCTCTGAATGGCATCCAGACCAACAGTTATTTATGTCATGACAGTTTGCATCCCTAAAGAAAATAAAGGAATACATAGTTAGGACAAACCATTAGATTCAGAAGATTAACTGAAGCTGAAGCTATATTAGTATTGGAAACTGAAATTTAAAAGAAAAATGGTTATAGTAACAATACAGTGGAAAGAGAAAGCCAAATTGCCCATGTGAATGGAAAACGTGATATCACCCAATATACTTGGCACCACCTGATAATTGTATATATAAGATGAAAGCTCAAGAAAGAACAATTTTCCATGAAAGTGAGACATTCAGTGAACAGTTTTGAAATTCAACAGATTTTAAAACCAAATTGGGAATTGTTACAGACTTTCCCTAATGTGTTCAAAATAGTGGGTAAAGAGTCGTAACTTGTATATAGAAGAGGGAGAACATTCAAAGACTTGTTAGAAAGACCTGTTGCTGAAATTAACAAAAGGAGGAATGAGAAATAGTGGGGATATAATCAATGTCAGTATTTGTATACTGATATTGAGCAAGTCTGCCTCAGTGGGAAACATGAAGATACCATGAATGTTTGCATGTACAGTTAAAAATGTGATATATGTGTGAAGAAACTGAAACCACTTTCATCTGTGTTAACATGTCTGGCAGGAGATTTGTGCATATTCTCAAATTAACTTGTAGTGTATGTCAGCATGCCTAATTGTGAAAATATAAATAAGTTTTAAAATGTTGAATAAGTCTGTCTCTTCTTTGTTACATTTCTAACTGCACATGTTTGAGAGTGACATTCTAAAGTACAAACTGTGGAGAATCAGCTGAACAGTGAGTGATATCATTGGAATGTTTCTCGTTGCTAAGAGATTAAACAGTTGATTGACAGAAAAGTACATTTTTTTTAAACAGCTGTTATATTTTGAAATTAGATAGTTGAGACAGTTGAGTTTGTCAAGTACTGAGCAGTCAGTGGACATCAAGAAAAGAGAACTCACCAAGAAAACTGTAAGCTTGCCTTGACCTTGCTATTATATCTTAGAGTAGATTAGGGACAGTATTCTTTAGTTAGACCAGGAAAGCTTAATTATTAAGATAGAGTTTTTTCTGGAATAATGGACTCCTATTCTACAGTTTGATTTTACATTTCTGGTAATTGAATTCTAGTGTTTATTGAGAATTATTGATTTACAATCTTGTAATCATTTTCTTCTTATTAAAATTTTCATTACTTTACATTGTGGCTGAAAACCAATATTTTTCTTTAGAGATTAAAGAGTGCTTCTACCTGTTTGATACTCCCCAGGTCACCTCAAAGCCCTGGCTGTTCTGGTTATAGTTATTTATTTTAATAATTAATTTTCATAATTGTACACCCCTTTATAAGGGCATGAATACCCTCTGATTGGTGGCAGTGTCACTGTATTATTTTGGGAAAGAGACACATCTGGAAATCAGTGTTGGGCTTTCCCAGAAATGCTTGGATGTATGAGATTTAAATTTACTTTGAGTGTGAGTGTATCAGAGGTCTTAAATTAGGACACTTTGCTCTGAAGTGTGTAATAAGAAAATACATTTGGGTGGACAGCGGTATATAGTCCAGTCCCAGAAAATAGAGAGTGCTCCTGTTGTGCTCTTAGGGGAAAATTGTTTAATATTACTTCTGTTTAAGTGACAGATTCATATTGGAGTCAGTAGTGAGGACTGAAGCTCCTTAGTTACTGACCCAGGATTGTAAGGGACATCATTTAATTGTTGGCAGTCCGGTAAGGTATTGGCCGGATGTCATAGTATGCATTTAAGATGTTCCATATTTGTACTGGCAGACTACTGTGAAAGATAAAACAGAGAATACATAAGCACATGCATTTGGTTAGCATTAAACACAATAAAAATGCACTATTTAAATAATGCTTGGAAGGGTACAGTGCTAATTCTAAATTTGTTAAAAAAGTTGATTCTGTGGTTGGAAAAGATGCTTTTGAAGAAATTGTAGACAATAACGAATCCTTAAATGTTTATAAAAATGTAGATTAAATAGCATTTTCAAGGTTTATCTAAAAAAACAAAGCCTTAAACATTAATTAATTGGTTGAGTTAAAGCTACTTTGATATTTACTGAAGATATTTATATGCTTTGAATTGTATTTTGTCAAAAAATCCATATAAATGATGAAAGCACTCATTGTGACGTCTCTTATTTTTTTTTTTTCTTTTTTAGAATTAAGTGATCTTTTTGGCTATTTATTATTTTTTATTTTGCAATTTGGTGGCTCAGATAACAAACTTTGTAAAAATGAAAAAACAATGGAAACTTGTTAATAAGTGAAAAGGAAAAATGGAATATACTATGTTCTGCCTTCCACAAATATAGAAAAAGCCAACGGTCAAAGTCTGATTGTTATTTTGAATAGTGCAGTTGATGATGTAGAGTGCAAGCAAACAGCAATAGCACACAATGGGACCTGGTTCAGAAAGGGAATGGTAGATACATGTACTAATTTTTTATTCAGAAAATGTGGACTTAGTTCTCTTGGGATAAAACTAAATCTTACCTGATATTTCCTTGTCACAGGACTATAATCTTAACAGCTATGATTTCCTGGCTTTATCATACTCTTATTTGAAAATACTAGATGCAGCCTCAAAAATAGCTACATTTTTCAAAAGCTGTCAGATAACAATTTTTTAAGCCTGTGTTTTTAAGCACTTTTATTAAAATCATCTTATAGATAACTTAATCTGATAAATACTCCTTGCAAACAATGACCTACTAACTCTGCAGCCCCATAGAACTCTGTGCAATCAAAATCAGACTTTGGTATGAGACTGTTAATTATGTACCAGTGTTGGTGAAACCTTAACTGAGGTAATTACTACTTAGTAAAAGTACTGACACCTACCCTTTAATCTGTGCTCTCTTTAGTATATTAAACTAGTTGTACTTTTGGCAAACTGAGCCAAGTCTATAGCTTACATTACTCACAAGCTTTTTCAGATTTGCTTTGTGAAGGGAAAATAAATATATAAATGAAACTGAACCCTAGTGTTAAGGCTTCCTTAATTGAAAAGCAGCATTGTGAAACATTATAGAGTTAATATGCATTTCAGCAGTACTGGCACATTACCCTTTAATCTGTTTTATTTAGCATATATTAATCCAAATGTGCTTCTGACAAATTACAGCATCTGAACAAATTATTCAAAGTAAACCTTGATGATAAGATTTTCTTAATAGAAATACAGCATTGGTGAAACCTTATTGAGTTAATTTGTTTTAACAGTAATGATATTTTATGATTTATTTATTTATTTATTTTATTTGACATTTGTTGACTGGGTTAGTTTGACTGGGTAGAGGAGACCTGAGGAGAAAAGCTCCAAAAACATATTAAAAGAGTAAACAACATAATAGGTAAATGGTGGTAACAACTGGTAACTACAATAGTCACATTATGGTTTTCCACTTACATAGACACTAAAATAAAAATACAAATATAAACAGAAATCACAGTACAGTTTCATCATAAGCATAGTCATAGTACTAATTCTTACAACTATAGGAACATTATTAAAACTTAGAGTGAAAAAGAATATAAGTAGATTCAATGCAGGGACAAATCCTGGAGTTTAATAGCATGTCTTTTAATGTTTTTTTGAAGCAGTTAGTGTTGGGAATTGATCTTAAATATGGGGGCAGTTTATTCCAATCAGTGTCCACAGACTGATTATAGAGGAGTTTGCCAATGATTGTGTTGGATTTGAAGACCTGCAGGAGGTGTTGCTCTGACCTGCAGAGTGCATGGTTAGGAGTATAAAGACAGATTAGGGTTGAGGGAGAAGGACACGAGTGAGGTTAGTTTAAGATGGAGTGAGTCAAATGTAGTTGAGGCAATAGCAATTGATGGTGAAATTCTAGCCACTGTAGGTTTTTTAGGGATATGCAGTGGTGTGAACTGTGGGGTTGATTATCTGCAATTCTAGCAGTCTTATTATAGGTGAGCTCAAGTTTTTTCATCAGATTTACTTGAAGGTTGGTGAGGACTGGGGCAGTATATAATAATGTAAGTAGTAGATAGGCTTGTGCTAGAGTAAGTTTGGATTCATTTGTGAGTAATCATTTGTTTATATAGAGAAGGCCTAGTTTCTGATGGGTTTTCTTAATACAGTATGGGTTGTGAAGATCGAATTTTAGTTGGTCATCAATTATGAACGCTAGAAGTTTGGAGTGAGGTTCGACCTTGATAGTTGTATTGTTGAACGAGGAGACAGTAAAGGTGGCTTTGTGTTGCTGAAGAAATTTAGGTAGGAAAAGGAGGAGTTTAGATTTGTTTGGGTTGAGTAGGAGTTGGCAGGCTGTCAGCCATTTTTCCACTGATTGCAGAAATTCCTGGGTAAGGGAAAGTAGGTGCGGGAGATTGTCAGAGGTAGAAATAATGCTGGAGTTGTTGGCATACTGAATTAAGGCTGAGTTAGGCCGGGAGAGATAGAGGTTGTTAGTGAAGCCATTGAATAAGAGGGGTCCAAAGATGAAGCCTTGGGGAACCCCTGTTTGGACTTGGAGGAAGGGGGAGGTTGCTTTGAGACATCTTAAAGACTGAAGTCTATTGGAGAGATAGCTATTGAACCAGGAAAGGGCAGAATAGGAGAAATTAAGATTAAGAGAGTCTGGACAGAAGTAGGTTGTGGGAGACAGTATCAAAGGCCTTTGAGAGGTCAAGGAAAAGACATGATACTAGTTTATTGTTGTCGCTACATCTTGAGATAGTTTGTGTAAAAGATATTAGTGCGGCAAATGCACTGTGGTCCGGGAGGAAGTTGCGCTTGTGTGAGAAGATTTTTTTGTAATAAGTGAGTCAGGAGCTGTTTATGAATGCATTCTTCAAGAATCTTTGATTGAGGAGACAGAATAGCAATAGGTCTGTTAGAGGGGTCGGTAGAGTTTCCTTGTTTATGAAGGGGAATAACACAGAATTTTTTCAAGATATCAGGAAATGTGTTTTCGGATCTATTGATCAATATGGAGATGGGATAAGCAGTGCTTTCAGCAGCTAGCTTAAGGACTAGAGGAGGTAAGTTATTGACTGAAGGGGAGCATGTTTTGAACTAAGAACAGTTCGAATGTAAGCAGTGTGGAGACAGGTTTAAGAGAGAAGGAGGTTTTAGGACAGGATGGGGGGATATAGCGTATTACAAGTCTATATTATCTGCGTGGAGACATGCGTGAATGGGCATACCTTCGTTGAAGGTTGTGCATCAGGGCTGGTAACTCAGCACGTAAAAATCAACTACCAATCATTAGCAGACCGGAGTTCTGCTGTGGTGACCCCTAACAGGGAAAAGCCGAAAGACACAACGACAACATTATCTAATATATAGTAAACCAGATGTGCTTCTGACAAACTGTACCATCTGAACAACTAGCTTTCCTTGTGAGCTTTAGGGCCTTCTGTTGTCAATCAGCCGAAACTGGATGTCTATCTAAGAATGTAACAATGTGGCCTGGCATCCAAACATGTCTTATCTAGCAGTTCCTTATATACTAGCAAGCATGTTTCTATTAAACTGCTGAAGGTGACTGCCATGAAGAATAGGCACTTATCATTAATGCTTCAAACTGCTCATTGCCTAATTTTAATATTATAGTTATACACATAGCTTACTATGTGTGTGTGTGCATTTTAAACAATTTTGGACTTTGACAAAATCTGTCTATACCTTCTTATGGTAGACGTTCTTGCCAGCTTTTATACATATATGTATTATATAATGTATTATATATGCACTCTCATGCAATGTGTTTGTAAGGCAGTTAAGTGCTGGCTCATGGCTTCACTTTTTCCTTTCTTTCATTTTTTAATGTCTGCAAGTTTTAACTGCACAGTGTAATTAATCATCAGTCCAGCTTCTCTGCAATTATTCCTGCACCCAACCCTCCCACTTTGACTGCCACCCAATCTCTGAATCACCAATTGATTAAATGCTGTCCACATCAAAACTCTGACATCAGTGTCAATGGCTTAGATCTAACCACCTTATAGCAAATAAGACCTACCCTGCCCACTTCCTAGCTGTTACTGTGCAACATCTCCAGGTTCATTGCTTACTTAAGCACTCCACCACACTCTCTTTGCCTTGTATCAAGAATCCCTATTGTCAGTTTTAGTCAGTTAGTTGGAGATGGCTGCTGGTTCTTAAAACAACTGTGCACCATATAAATTCTAATACATTTAACCAATTCTCCTGCTGCAGATGCCTTCCAGAACATCTGATTACTTGTTCTCATGTACACGGTGCCCTTTCTTTACATCATAGTTGCTGTAGATAAGCACTGGTGGGAAAATGCCTATGTATATGCTACCAGAATACCACCAGTTCTTGTCTACGAAAGCAGCTGGTGGAATATGATATTATGCCTGTTTCACCTGCACTTTACAGAATACTAAATGTTGATGTCACACGCAAAGGTCTATTATTTCCTTATCAGTGTCATTCAGCTTTGTTTTCATAACTGCCCACATGATAGGTAAAGGGGAATAGATTCTTGCTATAGGCCTCCCTGTAGCCTCTTGGAACTGATATGTATTATTTGTTAGGCTGTTCAGACTTCTTCTCCCATGTGCACAACCTCATTTGGCCAATCTTATGTTTTAAATGCTGTTTCTATTAAACGTTACTGATCATATTCTTCTGCTGCTCTTATGGAAGCTGCAGTCTGCTTCATGTTTCCCTGAATTTGCATTTTGCTAGTTAGCACTCAGTTATGTGTAACTAACTTATCTGGCGACAACTTTGGCAGTCAGGTATTTGTAGATATCTCCTTGGTGATAACATTTTATGTACACCAGTTATATTTTCAGCTGGAGTTCTTTCATCATTGCTCCAGTACACTGATGAACTGCTATTTGTCTAAATTAATGAAATATTGATCAGTAAACTCTCAGCTATCCTTTGAAGTAAATATAAAACCTGGACCCCCAGCTAAACCTGGAATATTCAGGAACTACTCTAAGGCTAACCTGGGAAAATTTCAAGCTCTCATAAACCCTGACAACACTACTGCTATGCAGAACTTTTCACAGAAACCCTGTACAAGCATGTTAGTAGCTGCAGAGAGGCAGCAGTACCAGTAAGAAGTGCAGAACTATCTCAAAAAAGAAGCCACCCTGGTGGAATTGCAAAATCAATAGGTTGTATAAGACGAGGAAGAAATTCATGGCAAAAATTAGGAGGTGCAGCACCCAGGAGGATAAAAGCGCTCTCATCAAACTAAACAAACACCTCAGAGGACAAATAAAGTCTACCAAAGCCAAATTTGAGGTGAATCTGGCCTCCCAGGCCAAGGACAACCACAAGGCATTCTTTAGCTATGTCTGCAACCTCAAAGACAATACACAATTGTGTGTAGAGCTCATTGTAAATACAGCCACCTATACTGAGCCAGAACAGAAGATATGGCGAACCTACTGGCTGATAAATTCAGCTCCAACTGTACCTCTTTCTCCCCTCAACCTTCCCTCAGGAAATACCAGCTAATAGCATTCCCCCTGCTATCACTAGGGAACAGGTCTTTAATGCTCTCACTAAGGCCAAGAACACTGCATCAATGGGCCCAGACAATATCCAGGGATGCCTTTTAAATAGCATGAATCATGACCTATCAGGGCCTCTGGAATTGCTGTTTAACTATAGCCTCCAAACAGGCTTCAAGCTGCTTGAATGGAGAATAGTAACAGTCATCCCTCTGCACAAAGGTGGGGCATCTACAGACCCTGGAAACTACAGACCAATAAGTCTCACTTGTCTTATATGTAAAGCCATGGGAAGATTTATCATGGAAATGATCAGTAGTGATATAGTAAACATCCAGACACTGGACCCAACCCAGCTTGTTTTCGTCAAGGGCAGATCATGCCTACTCAGGCTAGTGAACTTCTTTGAAAAGGTCACCAAGGCAATGTATAAATCTGCCTAAGTAGCAGAGACCTCCAAAGCAGACATCCAAGCAACCGCTACCCCAAAACAAAACACGTGCAACACATATCTCACAAAGCCAGTGTGCCGAACAGTCACAGCCCTTAAGACTAAACAACACACCTGATACACTTCTAATAGGTGACTCTATCGTCAGGCACACTGACGTCCCGCTCACTAGGCTGAACAAGGAGAGGGTCACGGTGAGCAGCCTGTCAGGCGCTAGGATCCGCCACATAACACAAGCACTCAGGTCACTCCAAGGCAAGTACAAATATGACTCAGTCATTGTCCATGCTGGTGTGAATGACCTGAGACATACCTCCCTGGACTACATGAAAAGAGACATAAAGGAGCTCTCTGAGCATGTAGCCCAGGCCGGTATGACCCTGACCTTGAGTAGCATCTTACCCTCACCAAGAATGATGCCAAAATATGAAGACAAGATGATCAATTTCAACAATTGGCTTAAGTACTGGTGTCATTCATAGGGGATCCAATGCCTGTCAGCTTGGGATGATATGCTCGACAAGCCACGATACTTCGCTAGGGACGGCTTGCACCTGTCACCCCTGGGCTTTCGGATATTGGCAAAGGCTCTTGCTACCCCCATTGTGCCTTTTTTAGGCAAGGCTCCAAAGACAAACCCACCTCCATAGGTATCACAAGGGATAAGAAACTAAGAGTAATGCTACTCAACGCCAGAAGTCTAAACCTCAAGATGCACACACTCGAAACTCCTTAGCATGGAGAACATCGATATCTGTGCAGTAACAGAAACCTGGTTCAGGGCTCCCGAGAGCACCCCGGCACTACCAGGTTATACCTCATACCATGCTTTTCGGCCCCAAAACTTGGATCGAACCACAAAAGGAGGGGGAGTATCGATATTCATCAAAGATACCCACACCTCCAGGTTGATGGCAAAGCACGAAGCATCAGAGACTATCCATGTGCAACTAACAGTGGGTAAAACTGCCTTCCAGTTTATAGCCTGCTACAGACCACCCTCCCAAACCCAGGAACCCCACTCGGCCTTCCTGAGAACACTGGAAAATATGAAGGTCTCTCCAAATACCATTATATTGGGTGACTTCAACTACCCAAACATAGACTGGGAGCATTACTCTAGCTCCAACACCCTAACCCAAAGGTTCCTAGAATTTATAAACTCAAATGCTATGGAACAACATGATACCACTCCCACAAGAGGGGAAAACATACTGGACCTGATCATCACCAACATGGGGACTCTGTGCTCCAGACCAGAAATGTATCCCTCACTGGTAAGATCAGACCATAAACTAATCTCACTGGATATTCACATCCCGACCCCACCCCCTGCCCAGAAAACCACAGTGAAAAACTTCTCTAAAGCAAATTTCACACTCCTCAAAACCGAGGTGGAATCCTTCAAAGCCCCCGGGCCTGTGGAAAATACGGCCCAGACCGCAGAATCCTTTATAAACGCATTCTATGAACACCTTCAGGAATGCATGGATCATGCGATCCCAAATAAAACCAAGACCCAATCCTTCAAAGGCAGACGTCCTGTCTGGTGGACCCCAGCCATAAACAAACTATACAATAGGAGGAGGAAGCTACTAAATGATAGAGCAAAATCCCAAAAAGGGAAGGCATCACTGATCAGTATTAGCAGAAAACTACGGGCACTCATAAAATTGTCTAAGGCCAGCTTCATAGGTTCATAGGTTCATAGGTTCATACTAGGCTATCTGCCCTAGGGCATTTATAAGCCTAGCCAGAATGTGTTTGTCTTTCGCCACCCATTTTAAATTTATTTTGCTATGCCCTTTTTCGAGGTTAGTATACTGTGCCTCTGTCTAAAAGTGACACAGAAGTGATACCCGGGGTAAACCTACGATCTCCCATCCACTCATCAAGATTCCTCTTGAAGAGAGTCAATGAGGGACTCTGCCTAACCTGGACTGGGATTTTATTCCAGAGTGAAGGGAGCCTCTGGGTTATGAATCTGTCCCTCCAGCATGTCCTATTTATTTCAGTGCTGAGGTTCAAGTCTCTCGAGCGTAGCTCGATGGGATTTGGATTTTCTGAGGTGCAGCATGTCCATTAATTCGGGTTGGACATGGCTTTATCGTCAGGCACAGATCGCCTCTGAACAGGCGGTATGCCACTGAGTAGAGCTGGAGTTTCTTTAACTGGGCAGCATATGGCATCTGTTTGAGCTCTTTGATCCTCTTGGTGAGGTACTTTTGGGGTCTTTCCAGTTGCTGCAGGTGTCTGGTAAGGTACATCCCAAAAGGGGCATTGTACTCAATTATGGGCCTGATGAGGATGAGTAAAGAGGCACGATGACCTCCCTGATCTAGATGTGAATCCCTTCATGATTAGGTGGGCTATATAAAATGTTTTTCTAACCACTTTGGCCACGTGGTTGTCAAATGAGAGATTGCTATCAACTTGGGTCCCCAGGTCCCTAATTACTTCTTCTGTACTTAATGGATTACCGCCTATGTGGTAATTTGTGGGCACTTTGTTTTTGCCAAAGGGGATGACTATACACTTTTTGGCATTTAGCTTGAGGCCATGGCTCTGGCACCAGTTGTCTGTTTCTATGAGGCCCTTTTGGAGGATGCTTGTGTCGGCTGGAGAGTCGATTATGGCGCCCAGTTTGCAGTCATCTGCGAACTTAGTCAGCCACAGTCCTTCCGTGTTGGCCTGTACCTCCGAGAAATATATACTGAACAAGAGAGGTCCCAGGACTGAGCCTTGTGGGACACCACTTGTAACTGGTTTGGAGTCTGACATGGCTCCAGCAATTCTATCCATATGGGTTCTGTCCTTGAGCCAGTTTGCAATCCATCTAGTGACATAGGGGTTTATATTTAAGCTGGTGAGCTTATCTATAATGCCCGAGTGGGGTATTGTATCGAAGGCTTTTGCGAGGTCCAGGTAGGCTGTGTGGACCACCTTCCCCTCGTCAATGGCCTTGGTGACTGTTTCAAAGAAATCAACCAGGTTTAAGAGGCAGGATCTGCCCTTAACAAAGCCAAACTGGGTAGGATACAGTGTTTGTAGGTCCCCAATATCTTTATTTATGAGGTCCATGATGATCCTTTCCATAGCTTTGCAGACCAAGCTAGTCAGGCTTATGGGGCGATAGTTTCCAGGATCCGTTGAGGCACCACCTTTATGGAGAGGGACCACTGTTGCTGTACGCCACTCTTTGGGCACATATCCTGTAGTAAGGCTGAGACTGAACAGTAGTTTTATGTTTGGGTTTAGCTCTTCTTGGAGTTCATGTAGGACGCAGCCCGGGACTGGCTTTCTTCGAGAGAAAAATTGCACAGGACACTAAGGATAATCACAAGGCTTTCTTTAGTTATGTTAGGAACCTGGGTGGTAATTCCCAGATATGCTCAGAATTAGTCCAAAATGACAAAAAATACACTGAACCCACAGACATTGCCAACATCCTAGCTGACAGGTTCAGCGCAAACTTCTCCCTCCCCTCCCCACCAAAAGGGCAAATATCTATCCCAGCAGAGTGCTGCCCCCCTGACATCTCAGATGCTCAGGTAAGAGCTGCCCTCTCCAAAGCAAAAAACACAGCATCAATGGGACCAGACGGTGTCCCAGGCTGCATCCTATATGAACACCAAGAAGAGCTAAACCCAAACATAAAACTACTGTTCAATCTCAGCCTTACTACAGGATATGTGCCCAAAGAGTGGCGTACAGCAACAGTGGTCCCTCTCCATAAAGCTGGTGCCTCAACGGATCCTGGAAACTATCGCCCCATAAGCCTGACTAGCTTGGTCTGCAAAGTTATGGAAAGGATCATCATGGACCTCATAAATAAAGATATTGGGGACCTACAGACACTGGATCTTACCCAGTTCGGCTTTGTTAAGGGCAGATCCTGCCTCTTAAACCTGGTTGATTTCTTTGAAACAGTCACCAAGGCCATTGACGAGGGGAAGGTGGTCCACACAGCCTACCTGGACCTCGCAAAAGCCTTCGATACAATACCCCACTCGGGCATTATAGATAAGCTCACCAGCTTAAATATAAACCCCTATGTCACTAGATGGATTGCAAACTGGCTCAAGGACAGAACCCACATGGTTAGAATTGCTGGAGCCACGTCAGACTCCAAACCAGTTGGGCTCAGTCCTGGGACCTCTCTTGTTCGGTATATATTTCTTGGAGGTACAGGGCAACACGGAAGGACTGTGGCTGACCAAGTTTGCAGATGACTGCAAACTGGGCGCCATAATCAACTCTCCAGCCGACACAAGCATCCTCCAAAAGGGCCTCATAGAAACAGACAACTGGTGCCAGAGCCATGGCCTCAAGCTAAATGCCAAAAAGTGTATAGTCATCCCCTTTGGCATAAACAAAGTGCCCACAAATTACCACATAGGTGGTAATCCATTAAGTACAGAAGTAGTAATTAGGGACCTGGGGACCCAAGTTGATAGCAATCTCTCATTTGACAACCACATGGCCATAGTGGTTAGAAAAACATTTTATATAGCCCACCTAATCATGAAGGGATTCACATCTAGATCAGGGAGGTCATCGTGCCTCTTTACTCATCCCTCATCAGGCCCATAATTGAGTACAATGCCCCTTTTGGGATGTACCTTACCAGACACCTGCAGCAACTGGAAAGACCCCAAAAGTACCTCACCAAGAGGATCAAAGGGCTCAAACAGATGCCATATGCTGCCCGGTTAAAGAAACTCCAGCTCTACTCAGTGGCATACCACCTGTTCAGAGGCGATCTGTGCCTGACTTATAAAGCCATGTCCAACCTGGAATTAATGGACATGCTGCACCTCAGAAAATCCAAATCCCATCAAGCTACGCGTTCGAGAGACTTGAACCTCAACACTGAAATAAATAGGACATGCTGGAGGGACAGATTCATAACCCAGAGGCTCCCTTCACTCTGGAATAAAATCCCAGTCCAGGTTAGGCAGAGTCCCTCATTGACTCTCTTCAAGAGGAATCTTGATGAGTGGATGGGTGATCGTAGGTTTACCCCGGGTATCACTTCTGTGTCACTGTTAGACAGAGGCACAGTATACTAACCTCGAAAAAGGGCATAGCAAAATAAATTTAAAATGGGTGGCGAAAGCCAAACACATTCTGGCTAGGCTTATAAATGCCCTAGGGCAGATAGCCTAGTATGAACCTATGAACCTATGAACCTATGAGGGCAAAATGGTTCACACTGCCTACCTTGACCTGGCCAAGGCATTTGACATAATACCCCACTCGGGCTTTGTTGATAAACTCAAAAGGTTAAGTAAAAACTCATATGTCACCTGGTGGATAGCCAAATGGCTCACAGACAGGACCCAGGAAGTTAGAATTGGGGAGTCCACCTCTACAAAGAGGCCAGTCACAAGTGGACTCCCTCAGGGATCAGTCCTTGGACCACTCCCTTTTGGCATTTACTTCTCTGAAGTCAAGGCCAATGTCAGTGTTCTCTGGCTGACTACATTTGCAGATGATTGCAAATTAGGAGATGTCATTAAATCCCACACTGACACAGACAAACAACTGGTGTCAGAGCCATGGAGAAAAACAAAATTTTATTTATTTATTTATTTATTTATTTTATTTTATATTTTATTACCAGGAAAGTCCGACTGGATACAAGTCTTTTTTCAGCAGAGGCTCTGGGAGAAAAGCTTCATGATTATGAACAATAGTAGTTACAATAGGTAAAGACATTCATAACATGAATTACCGATGAATCAAAAATTGTTGCAATAATGACAATGTTGATAAGCATGTATAGAAGCAAGTATATACAGTTTTTTTTCATTTACAGAAAACAACATGCATAGAAGCAAAGTATATGCAGCCATCCCATTTAAAAAAAAAACATCAGTGAACAGGAGACTTAACAACAATAAAAGTGTTGTTGATGGTAAATATAAATCGACAGATTTCAGGAAGGGAAGGAACCTAGATACTGGGGATGTAAGAAGGAAAGTCAACCTTATGTATCATAGAGCTTAAGACTTTGGCACTTACACTAACAGACAGAATGTGTAGATATAGTGGGGGAAAGCCTGGATGAAATTGCTGTGCTGATAACTAGAGCTAGCCAGGTGTATCACAAGAGCAGAGCCATGTGCTGGTGAGGTGAGCTTTTAGAGATTTTTTGAATTATGTAATTGAGGTTATGTTTGTTATGTTAGGGGGTAAAGAATTCCACTTTTTGCTTATGACATTTGAGTAAAGGGAGTCACCTGCTGTATTATTGGATTCACTGAGCGTAGGGATGTAGTGTAGGGATGTATTAGGTTTTTTAGAGCAGGGTTTTTTTGGGTTTATATCACATAATCGAACTTCCAAAATATCGAATAGCATAAGCTCGAACTTGGAAGTTCGAAATGTGATAACATCGACTGCTCAGAACAGCAAAATTTTTCCCACGGAAAAAATTTGCTGTTCTGAGAAACACACACACAACACAAGCACACCAAAAATAAATAATCCACACACATACACGTTACAACCCTACACTAAACCATACATACAGTGCTACCTATCCACTTACCTTACCCCACTCCCTAACCCTAAGGTCCGTAACTATCGCACACTTACCCTAAGGCGCTACACCTAAACAAACTAAATAATACACACACATACGCTTTACAAAACCCTACCTGTAACCCTACACTAAACCATACATACAGTACTACCTATCCACTTACCTTAACCCGCTTCCTAACCCTAAGGTCCGTATCTATCGCACCACAGTGGAGGAAATAGCAAAGCTGTGGAACGGCCCACCAAAATCTTGCCCTAGGCAGGATTTTGATGTTCCGCGGCTTCGCTATTTTCCGCTTTCTTAGATTCATAGATTCATAGATTAGTACTAGGCTAACTGCCCCTGCGAGCCATTTTAAGCCTAGCCATTTATCCCCTGTGAGACTCAAACCATGTACCTTGTGTTTGTAAGGCAAACACCTTAACCATTAGGCCACCCTCCCACCTTGTACCATGTAGTGGTTTTGATATTGTAGCATTCAAAGTTGTGAGACTTCGATGTTACAATATAAATCCGTTTTTGTTCAGGGTGGTATAAAATTTTATGGGCTAGACTAAGTTGGTTATAGAAGAGGAGCTGTGGTAGTTCTAGCCATTTGAGTTGCTTTAGAGCTATGCAGTGGTGGAACCTATAAGGAGTATCTGTGGCAAGTCTAGCAGTTTTATTATAGCATGAGTCTACTTTTGCAATGTCAGTTTTTCTTGGATTAGTAAGAACTGGAGAAACGTAGGTAAGTGTTGAGAGGAGATGTGTACGTGCGATCATTTCTTTAGTAGAACTTGTAAGAAATTGCTTGTTTCTGTATAGGACACCCAATTTTTTTGTGGACTTTCTTTATGGTTTGGGAGATGTGAATGTCAAATTTCAAATTACAATCAATTTCTACCCCAAGTAATTTAGTATGGGTGACAAGAGAGATTATGATGCCATTTTTAGATATGATGTTAAACGGGGGGAGGGAGGATGGAGTGTATCTGTTAGGATGGAAGAGCAGCAGTTTAGTTTTGTTAGGGTTTAGAATAAGCTGTGAGTTAGAGAGCCAAGATTCGACAGAGAAATGAAGCTTGTGTTAGTGAAAGAAGATCTTGAAGGAAAGAAGCAGCACATAATAAAGTAGAATCATCTGCGTATTGTATGACAGTAACATGTAGTGTATAGGTGTGGAGGTCATTTGCGAAAACAGAGAATAGTAGAGACCCAAGGATGGAACCTTGGGGAATACCTATTGTAACTGGGAGTAGAGGGGAGAGGTCTTTCTGCAATTGTACTGCTTGCTGTCTACCTGATAGGTAGCTTTGGAACCAGGCAGTGGTATTGTAACTGAGATTTAGATTGGAGAAAACCTTAATAAGTTTATCATGTGCAATGGTATTGAAAGCCTTAGAGAGATCCAGAAAGTGGGCAGATATGAATTTTCCATTGTTTCTTATGGTTATTGACTATATCAGTAAAAGACAATAGGGCAGCGGTGGTGCTATAGAAAAGTCAAAATCCATGTTGTGTATTGGACAGAAGTTCATGAGTATTTAGGTATTCCATGACTTGAGTGTGTATACACACCTCTCTAAAATTTTGGATAGGGGAGAGAGAATGGCAATGGGGGTGATAGTTTGTCAGTTACCTCCTTTATGAAGTGGGATTATGTGGGATATTTTCTAGATATCAGGGACTAGGTCTTCAGATATAGATTTATTTATAAGTATGGCTACAGGGTAGGCAATAGCATCGCAGTGATCCTAAGAAAGTTGAAAGGTAGATTGTCAGCAGCTAGTGTTGTAGGTTTTAGTTTTTCTAGACGTTTTTTGATTGTGTCCATAGGGATGGGTTGTAAGGTGAAGCTGTTGTAGGTATTATTAGGTGTAGATGATTCACTGGGTGTGAGGGATGGCTGAGCGCTAACTAGGGCCAGAATGGATACAGTGAAATATTTGTTGAATTAGGTGGCTATATTTTCTGAGGAATTTGTGGTTGGGGAAGGTGTGCTAGTTTTGCCAGGTAGGAGGATGTTGTTAATGGCTGACCAGAATTTTTGATGATTGTTTAGATGTCTTTTTTGTATATTATGATATTAATTGATCTTGTCTAGTTTAACTGTTTTCTTTGCTTTGTTTCTTAGCACTAGGTATGACTGTTTAGAGGCTTGAGATCTGTTTTTTTGCCAAAGATCCCAAATTGTATCTGTAGCTTTTAGTAATGACCTAGTTTCTTTGCTAAGCCAGGGGGCAAATTTTGATTTAATTCTGATAGTTTTGTGAGGGGCATGTGAGTTCAGTATATCTAGAAATGTAGAGTTGAAGTGATTAACTGCTTCATTCAGGTCAATGGTCTTCGTTCCCAATTACTGCTTTTTAGACAAGAAATAAAGTAAGAGGAGTTAAAGTTTTGTTTGTTTCTTATTAGTTGGTAGGTTGTAGGTTTAGCCTGGTATGTTTGCTGTTTTAGCATAAAGGTTGGCAGATGGTCACTAAATTCTGTTAGGTAGGCAGCCAGAAAGATATGAGTCAGCTGGTCTCTTTATCAATATTCAGTCTAGGACTGACTGTCTTTTGGATGATTTATCAATTCTAGTGGGTGATTGGATTAACTGGTTATAACCGTGGAGGTTGATGTAATTGGTGGGATTGCTAGAGTTACAGGTTTGCCAATCTATATTAAAGTCTCCTGTAATAATTATGTCCTGTGAGAGTTTATTGGAGGCCTAGTGTAGTAAGTTCTCTAATATTAGTATGTTATTTCTGGGTGAGATGTAGCATCCTGTTATGTTTCTGCATTTTTTGGGGACTGATTATTAGTTTGGTGAGGATGATTTCAGCTCTATCAATTGTAGGGGTGGATAGTTCTTAGGTTTTGACATTAAGCTGATGTTTAAACATAATGGCAATGCCACCTCCTTTTTATTTTTTCTGTCAGTACGTAAGATTGAATTATTCGTAAAGTCTGGTTTTAGCCATGTTTATGCAAGTATGACAATGTCTGGTGAGTATAGTGTGAGGTTGGCGTGTAGGTCATGAAGTCTTTTAGTAATGCTTCTTATATTTATAAGAATAATGCCAAGACATGCATAATAGTATCCTTCGGGAAATCACCCACCTCTGGTAACTATCATATTGACAACACACTCCTTAAAGCTGACCCAGTTGTCAGGGACTTAGAGACACACATAGATAGTAATCTAGCCTTTGACCACATGTATCTACAGTAGTGAGGAAATCCTTCTATGCTGTGCAACTTATAAACAAAGGTATGGAATCTAAGTCCAAGGAAGTCATTGTTCCACTGTATTTGGCATTCATTATACCTATCATTGAGTACATTGCCCCCCTTTGGTATGTACCTAACCAGGCATATCCAACAACTGGAATGTCCGCAGAGGTTCCTCACTAAAAGGATACAGTGCTTAAGTAAAATTCTTATGCATACCACTTCAAAGCTCTATCCCTGTATTCTGTCTCCTACAGGCTTTTGAGGGGACCTCTATGCCTGACATACAGGGCATTGTTAGACCCCACTCTGATGGACCTCCTGCATATTTGCAAAAGAAACAGCACCAGAATTATCAGTTCTAAAGACTTAAACCTTGCCTGTGATATAAATAGGACCTGCTGGAGAGACAGATATGTATCCCAGAGATTACCCAATCTCTGGAACAGGCTCCCTATCCATGTGAAGCAGAGTTCCTCCCTAACCCAATTCAAATGCAACCTGAACAATTGGATGGGAAACAGGCAATTCATCCCTGGTTTGTCACCTGTGTCTCCAATGGACACAAGCAACCTGTAAATGGTTCATCTCCCAGGCCCATGCTTAAACTTATCAAGGGTATCAGAACTTGTCAGAAATTTGGGATGCATGGCTAGGTTTAAAAAGGCCCTTGATGTCATTAGCCTAGTAAATACTATGAACAACCCTGGTGTGAAGTATCAGCTAACAAAGTGGAACACTGCAAATGAACAAGCAAATATGCTTCTTCTACCTGGACTGGACCTCTTGTAGTAACAGATCCAAGAGAATGCAGCGGTTTATCCTTTGTGTAATACTCTACAGTAGCCAAGAGGCATTGCTTCCACAATACTGTGCCCTATTATTGTGAATAGTTTCTAGAGGTCATACAACAAAAGGAATATTGAGCTGCTGTAAGGAGTGCAGAGGAAAACCACCAGAAAATAATGAGTTTGCAGGTGGCAACCTCACCTTTGTCTATCATGATGGAACTGTACCCCCATCTTTCTCTTCATTATTCCACATCCAGGTCATAACAGCTCGGCAATGGAAGTTTGACTTAATTTTTATACTTTGATTATACTGTCATGTTTAATCAATGTAGTCCTCATCCCCAATGTAGAATTACCTTGGAATAAGTTTAATTGAGAAGCCTTCATCCCTTATGTGGCATTACCTTGAAGTTAGTTAAATTTAGTATAGGGATATAAGTTTACCCTTCACATTGGGTTTTAAGGGCTAAAAAAACTCCTATAAGTGGTATAGTTACTTTTTGTAGCCTCCATTACAAGCTGTAACTATAATTGTAGCACTGTGAACTAGAATGACTATGATAATGCATATCTGTAAAGTTGTACTACTTGTGGTATGTACTACAACAAAGCATATTTTTAATACATGCATCAGTAGTACTTATATTCATCTGTGATAAGCCGTTACATAACAATGAAATTTTCCTGTCAAGGTACTAGTCTTTTCTTAACTTGAATTTGGTTAAATGAATATAGCTTCTGTTTGTAAACTCTACAGTATTGTTAATTGATAAAGATCAGTAAGCTCAGAAATGCCTCAGTCTTTTGCACTGCAGTGAACCGAAGTGCACCAAAAAAATCGTACAACTTTGGAAATGATTGAACTGACCACTCTCTTCCTAGTTTCCATAGAGAGAGTTTAATCCTAGGGGTAACACTAATAAGAGTAGCAATAATATAAGATGCAGTTGTGAGTTTTTATTCATTTGTGCATTTACAGGGATCACGTGCTTTCTTCACACTCTTTCACTGAAGGCTTGATTGTTGAAGTGCACGTCAAGTATCACTGTCAGCGCTAGGATTTGTGGCTTGACAACTGAAGAATGTCAACAGCTATACCTTTGGAATGTGGATTAGAGAGAATGGGCCTGAGGGGCCATATCATTTAATTTATGTCGCTTTTGTTAATTGTGAGTGTGGTTTTGTTGTGCTGTCACAACAGCAGCCTATTGCTACAGAGAGGGAGGAGGAACATTTTTTGGAACCATTCTGTTTTCTCTTTTTACATGGCTGTGTTACTTTATAGTTAGTATACGTAAGTAAGGAAAGCGTGGTGGGACATGGGGGTGGGGTGGGGGTCAAAACCCCTGCAAAATAAGCTTCTTTGTTTGTTTTTCAACTGAAGCCCTTTCTTATATTTTGAGACATCAGTGGGTATACTTCAGTAGTTTAGTACTGAAGGCTGTGGATTAACTTGTTCCACTATATATCCCTTTTATATGGCATGTGAATTTTACATTTAAGATTTTGCAGTTGCAAGACTGAACATTCGGGAATTCTAACTTAATGTTCTTACTATCTGACTTAACCCGGAAAAACACTTTTGTAGTTTGAGACATTTGAATGGTGATGTCTTGCTGCCAATTCATTTGTTTCACATCAAATGCCGGAGTCATGAAACATCTGAATTCAAACATTTGCTTTTGCATTCATAAGCACTAACCATCCACAAATTGGACGTCATATTTCTTCTCTTTTAATATGGCATAGCCCAACTTAATGCCATTTGTCAAGCTGAACAGAATGTTTTGCATAATTATTCTTTGTTAAGATGACCACAAAAAAGCTATCACTTCCTTATATCTGTCCCACTGACAAGATCTTTTCATGCTTTGCATTTTTTTTTTTAGTGCAGACCTGTAACTTCTGCAGGCCATTGTGTAGCAGCCAGTTCTAGCATGGAAAACTGTCAGTGTCCATTTAGGGATTACTGACTTAGCTTGTGCAATACTATGTATAAATGGCAACTTATCTTCAGATATTTGTGATGGTTGTATTAATTTGAAAAAAAAAAAGGACTACATTCAGTTTTATTTTTAGGATGTCTAGCTAGATTATTGTAGACAAGCATAAAACATAGGGTTTCTGATATTACATGCGATTACAAAATTGCATAAGAAATACTTTCAAAAACTAGGGATGTTGTAAAGAACCAACGATCTGCATATACAAAATTTCATAAGATAAACTCATTAAAAAATAGGAATGCTTTACAGAGTCAAAAACTTTCTTACCAATGCAACTAAAACTACACTTACCACTTTTTTTTCTTCTCCCCACACTTCTTTATGGCACTCCAGTCCTTTCTAATCTCCAGGTATCACAAAAATCAAAAGTTGCACAATGCTATAACAAAGTTGCTAAATTTGCAGCAAATACCTCTTTCAGAATCCACCCATTGTGTAGCACTAAAAATTCTAAATTGGTTAGAACTACTCCATCAATTAACATACACAAAGCTTCTTACCACCAATAAAATGATCCAGCATTCATCTGTTTACCTAGCACTAAATGACATTCTACACAACTATGTTCCCAGCTGGTCATTATGATCCAATGACCAAAAACTCCTGTCTGTCCACAAATCTATCACCTCTACTGAACATTGTCTACACTTGTATTAAGATGCTAAGGCGTGAACATCCTTACATGTATCCATTAGGTTAATACCCTACCTCCCATCTTTTAAAACCATTCTGAAAGACTTCCTAGCCAAAAGTTGGCTCTGTTCTTGCTCAACACCATATTAAACTATATCCGTAATGTGAATAAATAATTATTCATACCTAACACATCCTTATTCTCCCCTCTTCACTCACTTTCTTACTTTTATCAATTCTTCTTACCTGTCTTTCTCTAAATATACCATAAGCCTTCTTTTCTCTTACTTCATATTACAATTCCTTTTTGTATTATTGTATGTATTATTAACATACCTTTAATTTTTCTATAAACTGGCTAAATATTCTCTAAATATTAAGTCTTTATCATATAACTTGTATCTATTTAGCAGTGTTTTCATGTTTTGTCTAATTTGGTATAATTATTTAACATGTAGATTTTTTTTTGTATTATTTTTGAAGATTGCAAAATTATTGTTCTTAAAACGTTTTGTAATACTTTGGAGCTTTTCTTCCCAGGCCTCTGCTAAAATGGGCTCTTACCCAGTCAGACTTTCCCAGTAATCAAGTGTCAATAAATAAATAAATTACGAGCAATCCTGTTACTTTTGCTCTAGATGGATTACTTTAGACTGTCAGACAATGTGGTTTCAGGTAATTAATATGGATGGCTAGTAATCCTGCTTTTGTTCTGGATGGAATATTTTACATTATTGCAGAACAAGTGGTTTCACATAGACTATACAGATTGTGAGTAATTCTGCTGTTTTGTTTCTGGATAACTTAAACCACTGTTTGTTGGATTCTGTATATATGGTGCGTATCTGTCTTATGCCTTTTCTATGCATGTAGCTTTATCCTTGTTTTCCCTGCTTGAATCTTTATCTACCATTTTGGAAATTATAATGCAGTCCTCTCCTTTCCCAGTTGTGTAATTCCTGATGTGGTTACTTATCCAGGCTAATGCCAAGGGCCTTTGGCTGACCAAGTTTGCAGATGAGTGCAAACTGGGGGGCTATCATAGATTCTCCCATGATACAAACATCTTACAAGAGCCAGAGTCAATTTCAAGGAATGCCTTTTAGTGTTTTCTGAGAAAATGGCCACCCAGTATAATTACTCCGTTGATAAGACACCCCTAAGAGCTGACTCAGTAGTCAGGGAACTGGGAACATATGTAGACAGTAATCTGGCCTTTGACCAACACATGGTCAAGATAGTAAGAAAATCATTCTATGTCATGCAACTTTTAAGCAGAGACATGGCATCCAAGTCCAAGGAAGTAATAGTGCCACTTTATTTGGCCCTTATCAGACCCATAATGTCCCCTTCGCAATGTACCTGACAGTGGGAGCATCCACAGAGGTTCCTTACTAGGAGAATCCAGGATATAAACACAACACCCTATACAAATTGCCTTAAAACCATACCTCTATATTCAGTTTCCTACAGGTTACCGAGAGGTGATCTATGCCTGGCATACAAGGCATGCTTGGATCCAGCTCTGATGGACCTTTTACAAATCTACAAAATGAAAAGCATCAGAATCACTTGATCCAAGTATTTAAATTTTGCTTGCAGCATAAACAGAACAGGTTGGATAGATATGTGACTCAGAGGATTCCAGTGCTCCTGAACAGGCTCACATCCATTTGAAGCAGAGTCTATCTCTAACCTTATTTAAGCACAACATGTGCATAAATGGGAAAAAGGGGTAGAGGATGAATGGAGAGACCAATGGATGGGAAATCCGAAATTCACCCCATGCCTCTGATAGATAGCGGCAGACAGCAACTATGCCTAAATTAACAAATTCCCCACAAACATAACCTTTAAAAACTTCCTAATGAACATACCCCCTCCTAATAAATGCCTATGATAGATAGGGACACAATTGGGTTGGGCTGCATGGCTAGGTTTATAAAGGCACTGGTGGTCATTAGCGTAGTAGATACCTATGAATCTATGATTCTACCAGCATAAAGGTAACTTTCTGGATGAAAGGTATAATTTCCTGAGCAATGCCTTAGTATTCTGAAGGTTGAGCTGCCGTAATGAATGAATGAATGAATGAATAAATATGTGTATATGTTTCTCTCTGAGTTACTCATTTAACCAAATGCTGAACCTCCTGGGGTAACATAACCCATATTTCTAACTTTCTACAGATAGGAAAGTCCATACTAAATGTTTTCTTCAGCTCACATCGCACCTGAATTGCTAAATCTCATTCTTAGGCAGACTGTTGGTAAGTAATGATAAACTGCTCTTAAGTAAGTCTTCTTGCCCAAACTGGTCTGCACAATCTCCATTCATCTCAACCATAATGGTAAACCAATGTCTGGTAATGCTGCCAAACTGTTTTTCCTTTACATATATGTAAACTATTACTCTTTGAACGTGTGCACACAGCTTTGTACCCCATGCATTGTTTTTACTGTAATTTTTTTCTTTTTATACTTTTTTTTTTTTGCATATTGCATTTATGTCTGTTTTTATACCTTGTCAACATTTTTATGTATTTGTTATTATTCCTTGTCAAAATTTTATGTATTGTTATTATACTGTATTTTCAATTTTCTTTTTATGGAACTTTTCTTCTCAGGTCTCCACTGAAACAGGTCTCTGACCCACTTGGACTAACCTGGTCAACAAAAGACAAATGAAATGAATGAATACATAGCCCATTCCGGCAATGAACATCAAAGGATGGTTGAGTTAGAGAATGGAAGAAATACAGCTTCATAGAAGTACTGTGACTTAATACAGGGGAAGAATTAACAGCCCTGTGTGGAAACATTATATTCTGGCAAACTATGGAATGTTGACTTCAATGTCATATGATCAAATAGGGTAATCATTGAAAAAAATTCTGTCAAACGTGTGTTACAAGGACATTTTTGATTTCACAGGTGCTTTGTCACCAAATGATCAGAATGCTTAATTTTTGGATGAAAATCACCAGGATGATGGGGTTTACTTCTGTTCTGGGAACCACTAAGTGGGCAGTTTGTGTGACTAAGAGGATGAATATAAGTTACTATATCCTAACTGAAAGGGCAGTAAAACGTAAGTCTGATATTAAGATAGAAAATAAAACACTTTAGTGTAAAGAAATTAATAAATTAATATTTTAGAATATGTAATATCTAATTCATAGCATTAAATGCATTGTCAGACAGTCATACCGTTTAGGAAATAAACAAAGGCTTAGTGCTTAATGGTGATAGCACAATTACATAACTATGATACATACTATCAGCCAATACAATTAAAAGGTGCCAGGGGTCCTCATTACCTTCATTACCTGGAACATATAACATGACAAACCCGTATCACAGGTGCAGCCAGAGATTTCCAGTTTATACTCCGTACTAGCACACTGCTACCTTGTACCCCCCCAAAAAAATGTGTATTAGTCTGTAGTATATATCTTTCATGTCAATTAAATAGATAGTTAAGATACTAAAGTGGGCATTCTTTGTCTTTCATTTCAGATTATCTCATGTAGTCCAGCTGAGGTGAGTGAATGTTACACCTTTAATCTTTGTACATTATGGCTTACATAGTTCATGACTGTATACTTACTGTCAGTACAGACGTAAAAAGAATGCAGAATAAAATTCCTCCTGCAGGAATAGGATTACAAGACAGAACTATAAATGACAGAACATTGAAGATGGAGGTTTATGCTGTGCTGTAATCAAAATATGCAAATGTGTGCTTTGCATAGCATTTCAATGTGCGCGCGTGTGTGTGTGTGTGTGTGTGTGTGTGTGTATGTGTGTGTGTGTGTGTGCATGTGTGTGTGTGTGTGTGTGTGTGTGTGTGTGTGTGTGTGTGTGTATGTGTGTGTGTGTGTGGGTATGACTGTGACAAACCGTGTACAGGTGTCAGTCTGCATCGTGTCCTATCTTACACTTATTCTAGATATCATTCTAACTTGCATACTAATTTGCGCATTCTGTGGATATGAGTATCTACATGTTTGATTGCTATATGTTCTTTGTGGTCTTTTGTTTGAAATGGCATAGTGTAACTGGGACTACATTAGTAGAGAGAAATACTGCAACAATAAATTGATTACAGAAACCTGACAAGCCAGTCTCTAAGTCATTCATTTAATTATCTGTGTGTACTTTTTTGGGATTTCCGAAAAATTGTTTTGCTACTTACATTTTTGCCTTCTACATGTAAGGACAAGCATAATGGCACACACATCATTCTGTCACAAGTGCTCCTATTAGTATTAAAGTATACACAGATGTCAAGGCTACAGGTGCAGCACTCAGTAAGAATATCTGCCTGCCTCTTTATAAAACATTCAAGACAGATTACACCAGAAACAAAATAGTGAAAAATTCTTAAATAATGGATATCAATAGAAACTAATGCATTAAGATATGGAACTGAATGAGGGCTGTTAATTAAAAAAACTATCTTAAAAAGGCACTGATATGTAACTTGAAAAAGCTAGAAAGACATGAAAAAAAGTAATACTGAACCATTGTAGAAAACATAAAAGACATGAAAGACAAAAACATATATATAGATGAACCATTGACCAAAAACAAATGAGTCCGAATTTGCCAGGGGAAGTATCAGACCATGGGCTGGAGGTAGACTGGTGAGATCAAAACTGGCTGTCGCACGAAAGGTAACATTTAGTCGATAAATCTGTTAGAGGTCCAGGCGCAGAGGTTGTGGTATCCTATTGTAGGTTTAGAGTGATTCTACTAACCATGTATGAGCTGGCTCAGGGTATCTAACCTATCAGATTGAAAGGTGTGATGTCAAGTTGTCGTGCACAATCACAATAAAGGTTTTTTCACCCACACTTGATTGGCTCCCACTGATACACCCCCAGGTATTCTTATAAAAGGAAATCCTCAGGATCACTCTTTCCATTAAGGAACTACGCTTCGATGGTGATTGTACTTCTGGTACTTTTTACTTCAATAAAGTACAACCTTCTAGAATCTGAACTTCGACTACGTTGATTTTTTGCCACCACGGCGAGCAGAGCTCCTTAGCCAAACCACATTTACGTTGTTTTGCCTGTTTTTTCTGTGTGTTTCATCTTTGATTTCTAGCTGCCACACTAGCGGTTCCTCTCACCAGGCGACCTGACCAGCCGGAACTACGACCTGTATACGAAGACTTTCTAAAGGCTTTACTTAGGGTTCGGGCTCCTAGGCAGCGAGACATTTCCCTGTGGTATATTTGGTTGGGGACACATGGCTGAAGTGACATTCGGCTGCAGAGAAATATGTCTGCTGTGAATTCGCTGTGGGCAAAGAGAAGCACACACACTGCTATGCCCACAGCTTTAGTAACCAAGTGTGTGGGGGCAGAAGAAATAATGAATGTTTGGCTCAGTGTACAGTACATACTTAAGTAACTACAACATGTAGAAGTGTGCTACAGCTACACATGTAGAAGTGTGCTACAGCATGCAGGAAATCTTGCATGCTACTGTAGTCAGATTTATGCTCCAGTATGTATTTTACGCAACAATGTTCCCTAGACACTTTGAATGGGGTAGTGTTTCTCACACACTAATGATAAAGGCACTGCCTGTTGTGCATCTCATTTTTACTGCCATTGACATGCCCACTGGCCAACTTGCTGCTGATGCCTGCCATACTGCCTGCTGTCTCATGTTGCCTTGGGGGCCATGGACATTGTTTTCCTCCTGTGCATTTGGTTATTGAAGTTGTGGGCATGGCATCACGTTCTTCTCTTTGCCCACAGGGAATCTGCAACAGCTATATTTCTCTGCAGATAAATGTCTCTTCAGCCATGTGTCCCCAACCAAATATACCACAGGGAAATGTCTTGCTGCCTAGGAGCCTGAACCCTTTTAAACCAATTAGTGCCTTTGCCAAACAATTGGTAGATAGTATTGACTAGAATATAGATCATGTTTATCAGAGATGGGAACTTTGATAAGATTGCCAAAAAGGGTGGTAGAACTCTAAGCTTTAAGACCCGCGGTGGTGGTGCTGCAGTAGCGTTGTCGCCTCACAGTAAGACGCTGTCCGGTTCGATTCTCAGCTAGAGCGTCTTCTGCGTGGAGACATGCATGAATGGGCATACCTTTGTTGAAGGTTGTGCGTCAGGGCTGGTAACTTGGCATGTAAAAATCAACTACCAATCATTAGCGGACTGGAGTTCCGCTGTGGTGATCCCTAACTGAGAAAAGCTGAAAGACACAACATCTATTGTAGTTAGGATGGAATCAGTTAGTGAGAAGATAGTAACCTAGGCACTTCTGTCAGAGGTGAAGCTATGCTGGTAGTTTGAAAGAATGTGCTAGACATTTAAGTATTCCAAATGCTTGGAGTCTTAAAACCTTTATTAAATAAATCTGCCTTCTTTATGTCAATTACATTCAAGTTAATTTTCTCACTATTTCCTTTCTGTATCAAATGAACATTTTCTGTTAAATGCAATACCTTAACAACACTTTTGACTCACTCCCAAATAATTTCTCAAATTCTTGCAAAGAAACCACAGGCAGTGCAGCTCTTGTATTTAACTGTAACTTAAAGTTTTATCCTTGTCACTCGACCTCTGCAGTAACCCAGATAATTTGTCTGGCAGCCTGACTCATGCTGTATAACTTCTAGTACAGCCTGCTATAATATCCATCACCCATGTTTGAATTCATTTTGTCTGGCCCTTCAGTAAGTCCTGCCTTCACTGTTTGTACACATACTTTGAACCCTTCTTGCCCACTCACAGACAGTGTTTGCTATGCACCTGTCTTTTTTTTTTTTTTTACTGATTTTCTGCTTGTATGCTCTGTCTCACTTTGACCATTTTCAGGACACAATCTGCAGACATTTTTCTTAAAAGAGTATATACCAGCTCTATGGACGTGTTTTAGGATTTATAATATATTTTGCACATTCAGATACAAACATTCTAGTGTGCCTTTGCATACTGTTTGTATTAGTGCTGTTATATTTAAAGTTTTATCAAATATCAGATTTTCCTTTTGAATCTTTTCACAACATATGGCATGCATGAATCTTTCTCTTTATACATTTGCCAGTCCTTTAACAAATTGTGAATGTTCTGCACGTTTACATAGCTCTGCCTTGTAGTCCAAACTGCCTTTATGTATCATTTGATTTCTCTTCAAAAAAAAAAAAAAAAAAAAAAAACTAAAATAATTTGTAATTACCAAAGCTTTCAGATTCGGACCCGTCTATATGGTCACTAAAGGTTCTGTGAATCATTTTTCATATTGTTTAGCTGGTGGTCTTAAACTATGCAACAGCTTACATTTTTTGATGCCATTACATCCAGCGGCCCTGAGACTCATTTGTCATCTGGGACATTATATGTTATATAATACCATTGAGTTCTCTCAGTATACATTATCTAATCTTCATGGTAACATCAAAGACAGTAACGCATCCTGCATTCTAGATCATTATCTGTGTTTGACCATATGTACATATCTGACTGTTTAACTCTTCCTACAGCACTCAAAACAAGCTCATAAGTACTTTGTTTATATGACAATATATACAAGTTAGTATTTTTGCAACAGTATACACTTGTGATATTTATTTTTGTTTCAAAACAGATTTTCCTTTTTGTTTTTTAAACTACCTTTAATCAACTGAAAACATTTCATATGACTTTCTAGATTTGCATTTTTACTATATTCATTTGTACCCCCATTGAATCATTAGTTTGTCATATAATGATACAAGTTATATATTTCTCTACAGTTAATCTTTTGTACTGTTATATACAAATATCCTCATACTGCCATTTTAAATAATTATGTAGAAACTACAGTACATTAATTCTTGAAATATTCAGTCTTTAATAAGTTTGATGGGTACATTTCATAATTATAATGTTAAAATAGTTTTACAAAATTTTATCTAAAAATCAAAAATTATGTTTTTTGTTTGAACTTCAGAGTTGCATAATTTCACTAAATTTAGAATATGAATAGTTCAGGTCTATATTAAAATTGCGAAGAAGTGTTACATCGAATGCCTCTTCAGCGACACATAAATGCTCTCAACCGCGAATGGTCGAAGCAGTGATTTCTTTCCCTGGTATATAAATCTCTAGTACCAAACACAAACATACAGTATTTAAAACATAACTAAGTGGGGGGCTTCACTCCCACACCCCCCAACGTGGAGGGCTGTGCCCCCACACCCCCCTAACTAAATATACCAACTCCGAGATCGTACTACAGTGGGATAAAGGGCAATGCTATGGCTCAGGCCAAGTGATTTTCTTTCCCTGGGAAAAAAATCGCTGCCCTTGGCCTTCACTATTTTCAGACTTTGGTCTTTATGTGTCACTGAAGAGGCATTTGATGTAATGCCTCTTCATGATTTTAATATAGACCCGAATAGTTCATAAATAAATTCTCAATAAGCCAAATCAAATTTAGCCTCTATTCTTGTCAAACTGTATTCAGATAAACACTTAAACTGTCATTTTGGACAGCACAATGTTTCATCAATTCCCACTGTATCATAAATTTATTTGACTGCTTTTTGTCAAATTCCAATGTTCAATAATGTCAGAAATAGCACTTGCACACATGAGCTGGTTTCATCACCAGTATGTTTGCTTATTAATTTATTTAATTGATGCCGGTTTTCTTAGGTGACCTGACAACAAGTTACTTGCTTAGAATTATGGTAGATAAATGGAGACTGAGGGAATCAAACCTTTAACTAAAGGATAAAGCGCATAGGTTCATAGGTTCATAGGTAGGTACTGGGCTATCTGCCCGAAGGCACATATTAGCCCAGCCACGTTGTGCGGTATTCACCGGTGCTTTGGTTAGTTCCCTAGGCCCTTGATTTAGCAGCTAGTACCCTTGGCCCCTATCTAGTAGAGCTGTTGGTATGATCCCCGGTGTGAACTTTCTGTTACCCATCTACTCGTCAACGTTCCTCTTGAAGAATGATAGTGAGGTGCTCTGTCTTATGTAGATCGGGACCTTGTTCCATAGCAAGGGAAGTCTTTGCGAAGGGAATCTATCCCTCCAGCATGTTCTATTCATTGTTGTGCTGAGGTTTATATCCCTAGAGCATGTAGCACGAGCGGATTTGGTTTTGCTAAGATGGAGCATGTTCAACAGTTCTGGGTTGGACATGGATCTGTATGTTAGACAGAGATCGCCTCTGAGAAGGCGGTATGCAACAGAAAAAAGCCTTCGTTTTTTTCAATTGTGCTGCATAGGGCAACTGTTTGAGGCCAGTAATCCTCTTAGTGAGGTACCTCTGTGGTCCCTCCAGCTGCTGGAGATGCCTAGTCAGGTACATTCCAATTGGTGCATTGTACTCAATAATGGGTCTGATGAGGGAAGAGTAGAGGGGCACCACTACATCCTTAGATCTTGATGTGAACCCTTTTGTGATCAAATGGGTCACATAGAAGGATTTTCTAACCACCTTGGCAACACAGTTATCAAAGGAAAACTGACTATCTACTTGGGTCCCTAGATCCCTTATTACTACTTCAGATTTCAGGGGGTTCCCTCCTATGTGGTAGTTCACGGGTACTCTGTTTTTTCCAAAGGGGATTACTACACATTTTTTAGCATTTAGCTTGAGACCATGGCTTTGACACAATGCATCAGTCTCATTAAGGCCCTTCTGGAGGATATCCATGTCGGCCGGAGACTCTATTATAGCACCCAGTTTGCAGCCATCCGCAAACTTGGTCAGCCTTCAGTGCTTGCCTGTACTTCTAAGTATATACCAAACAGGAGGGGCCCCAGGACAGAGCCCTGAGGCACACCGCTCATTACTGGTCTGGATTCGGACATAGATCCCGCTACTCTTACTTTGTGGGATCTGTTTGAGAGCCAGTTTGTGATCCATCTTGTGACGTAAGGGTTTATGCCCAGGTTGGTGAGTTTATCAATAATACCCGAATGGGGAATGGTGTCAAATGCTTTAGCAAGGTCAAGGTAAGCCGTGTGTACCTCCTTTCCCTTATCTATAGCCTGAGTAACTGTCTCAAAGAAATCCACCAGGTTCAGGAGGCATGATCTGCCCTTGACGAAGCCGAACTGTGTGGGGTCAAGTGTTTGGAGGTTCCCAATCTCACCATTTATGAGTTCCATAATGATTTGCTCCATTGCCTTACAGATCAGACTGGTCAGGCTTATTGGTCAGTAGTTCTCAGGGTCGGTTGTGGGCCTACGCTTGTGCAGTGGAACCACCATTGCTGTGCGCCATTCTATGTGCACATATCCTGTCGAGAGGCTGAGACTGAACAGGGTATTCAGATGCGGGGTTAATTCATTTTGGAGCTCGCATATGACACAGCCCGGGACACCATCTGGTCCCATGGAGGCAGTGTTTTTAGCTTTAGATAGAGCCTTATTAACCAACGTATCAGTAATAATTGGAGTTATACAATTCCCTGGAATAGTAATAGGCCCTGTAGGTGGTGGTGGTGGGGGGCGGGATTTGCACTGAACCTGTCAGTCAAAATGTTGGCAATGTCAGTGGGGTCAGTGTATTTTGTTCCATTTTGTACTAGCTCAGAACAGACCTGAGCGTTGCCATTTAGGTTTTTGATGTAACCATAGAAGGCCTTATGGTTATCTTTGGCATCCTTGGCAACTTTCCTTTCGAAAATGGCTTTAGTTGACTTGATGAGAGCCCTCAATTTCTTACTAAAGCTGATCAGGGAAGATTTTTCTACTTGAGATTTGCCCTTTTTTTTGTATAAGTCTCCTCCTTTTATTGTATATTTTGCTTATGGCCGGGGTCCACCAGACTGGTTTCTTCTTGCTTGAGGAAGGAGTCTTGGTTTTATCTGGGATAGCACGGTCCATGCAATCCTGAAGATGTATATAAAGTGCCTTGGTGTAGGATTCCGCATCCTGGATATCATTATCCTTCTGCAAGGGAATAGTGAAGCTTTCCACTTCTGATGCAAGTAGTTTGAAGTTTGCTTTGGAAAGGTTTTTTACAATGGTTTCTTTGACTGGGGGAGGTGGAGGGGTGAGGATGTCTAGGGTTATCAGTTTGTGGTCTGATCTGACCAGAGAGGGAGTGATAATGGGTGTGGTACAATGGGCGCCCATATTTGTGATGACTAAGTCCAATATGTTGTCCTCTCTAGTGGGAGAACATACCAGTTGTTCAAGGGCATTTGAGTTTATAAATTCTATGAACCGCTGGGCATAGGAGTTAGAACTTTGGTAGTTTGCTCAGTCTATACCAGGGTAGTTGATATCACCCAAAATTATGGTGTTGGGTAGGACCTTTATATTTTCCAATGACTCAAGGAATGCTGAGTGAGCATCTTTGGACATGGTGGGTGATCTATAACAGGCTACAACTTGAAATGTGGTTTTGCCTGCTGATAGTTGCGCATGGATGATCTCTGGGTCATCATGCTCCGCCACTAACCTGGAGATGTGGGTATCCTTGATGAATATGGATACACCTCCGCCCTTTGTACTGTGATCTGGTAACTGAAGCCGGAAGGTATGATATGAATTGTAACCTGGCAGTGCTGGGTTGCTCTCTGGAGCCTTGAACCAGGTTTCCGTCATTGCACAAACATCGATTTCCTCCATACTGAGGAGTGCCTCGAATGCATGCATTTTGAGGTTGACCTTAATAATTGTGCTAAACTTCCCATATAGTATTTATATAATACAACATTATGCACTAAATAATTAAATAATATTCATAGTCAAGGTGGTTAGGCATGCATTGCTTACTCATTACTGCAGAGAATACAGAGGTGCTCCATATAAATCAACTTCTTTACTAAAGAGTTCAGAAGGCAGAAATAATGAGGGTCAGAGGTACAAAATCATGGCCAGTTTTCAAATATTACTCTAAATTATTTAAACATTTAATAGAACAACAGGCCGTATATCAATGTGTATTTTTTGAACAATAAGAAGTATAAAACTCTAATGATTAGTATTACTGGCTGACGATAATCTTTACTGATTTACCAGAAAATTAAAAAAAAGGGCAAATATGAGGCTAAATCAGGGATGTCCTGCAAAATCAGAGGCATATGAGACATATGCTGTGCCTACAGAGGGGAACGTATATAATTCATCACACATACAACCACAGTTAATAATTATAACAAAGTGACAACCTAACTCTTCACATCACTTAAAATAACTAATGTATGTCAGTTCACACTGCTTTGTGAATCCTAGCAGCTTATTTGCCTCAATTGTTCCTTAGGAAGAAGATTAAGGAAGAGAATTACACTTAAAAAATATTCACTTTGTCCTTTATTCCCTTTTTTCTTTGAAATGGTTTTCTGCAAATCTGTTCTCTTATTTACTCCAGTCTTTTGACTAGATTAGTGCCTTGTGGCCCAGGTTGCACCTGAAAAGGGTCTTTGGACCAATGTACTTACCTGGTTATAAAATATGAATTAAATTAAAAAATGAATACTTAAGTGTGAATTATTCTTTTATTTTGTTTCCAAAGCCTTTCAACAAATGAGTACTTATTAAGTTAATTTAACACCTAGCTGGTATTGTACACCCTGTACTCTTTCACTTTCCTGGGTTTCCTCCATTTTGTATGTTTATATGTTTTACACGTTCCTTTACAGCTGGGATCTCTATAATTTAACACTGTACCATTAATATGGGTCTCATGATCTGTTTTTTTCTGTGAATTGACCAGACGCATTCATTAACTATTAGACAGTGATATTTACTTAAAATGATTAATACCGAATGCCAGCTTGCCTCACATTTTAAAAATGTGATCACTGCAGTAGAAGATGGTTGTGTTGCCTCATGTGGAAAACCTGATGTTTTTGACAAGGACATAGCTGGGCTTTAGACCATGTGCTGCTGCAGCTGGGTTTTGAACATTAGTATTTCCCACATTCAGCCTTAACATAAATAATGAATGCATGCAGACTGCAATGGTTGGATTACTCTGCATCTTGATTCCTGCTGCTTTCTGTAGGCATGTCATATCTAAACCATAGCAAGCTCTTTTTACTACTGTTCACATAGTTTGTTGTTAATCTTGGAGTTGTTTCAGTCCAAGGTGAATCTGTTACCCTTTGGGGAACCCTTTATTTATTTACATTCTCCCTCTGACTCTTAATCATTCCACATAGCCTTGAGTATGATAAACATGGTGTCCTAAAACTGTGGTTCTTACTTATTGGCATTATTTCTTGACCTTTCCCATCCTTTTATATTCCACTGTTTTCTGTAATTTGTTTCAATTATCCTTTGCTGAGATAGACTGTAGTTTTACACTCCACTTCTAATTGCACCCCACATCTTCTCTTTAATGCTACACACAATCTTTTTCTTTTTTTCTTGCCCCGAAGCTGGAATATATTATTTGCCTAAATACAGGATCATTGATGTACCACCATCTAATGCAAACAATGCAACCGAGTACTGAGAAGGGGAAGATTGTCTGTGTGTACAAAACTTCTTTTCAGTGTCTTGACAAATACCAGATCTGGCCATCACTGTGCCATTGAGACTATACCATTTGGATAGCTTCAGCCTTTATAAAGGACAGATGCTGCTTAAGTACTTTTATATGCAATTATTTATTAGCCCATGTGGATCTCCAGTATCTTTATTCATTCTCTAATCCAGATCACTGGTGAGAATCTAGTAGTTGTGTCATTTGGCTACTTTGTCTTATGTCCTCTCCAAAAGGAGTGACAAGTGTCCCTCAGCAGTATCTGCATGTTTGTATGTTCTTAGTGCAAATAAAAGCATTGCTGTTCCATGTGCCACATTAGAATGGGCCCCAGTCAAAGCACATCATTGTTCTACCATCTAACATGACTTGATGCCTCATTTCTGGTATTCTAACTTCCAGTTTGTTATTCTGTTTTAAGTTTATTTATTTTTTTCTTTATGAACAAAGTATTACCAGACACATACCTCAATACCTGTTTTCAAGGGAGATCTGTTGAATTTGGTCTGGTCAAATGACTTGCTCAGTGTCAAATAGCATGCAGGCATGTAAACAGGACGTAACTTACTTGCAGTTCTTGGCTTTAATCTTTTTAAGCTGTACTTTCATGGCTGCTCACTCCTGATACCTAAACATCTGCTGATAGTCCATTCAGAACTTCAGTAGAGTGTACTTGATGTGAATAATAATAACACTGCCTCATTCACTTTTCAATAACAATACTGCCTTCAAACACTTATATCCTATACTTCAAAATGCACTCATGTTAACTCACCTTAATATCCATACCTTTCTTCTATGGGCTACATGTCCTGGGGCATCTTATGACCCTCTATTGCAGACTTATCCTTGGAAATACTAGTTCTGATATAGCCAGTAACAATGACACCTCAGATGGTTGTTCAGTTTTGTTTCAAATTGTCTATTCCTTATGATCTTTATAAACCATAAAAATGTATATTTGTTTACTTGATATGCTTCTGTCTCTGCCAAATGTTTAGTTATACTTTGTGTAACCACTATGGAGTCTCTTACAACTTTCATTTTATTCACAAAAATCTGCTTCTCCACTGCTGTTGTGCTCTACTTAATTTGTAGCCATGCATACATTTCTTTGGCCTTTGTACCTTGCATGTTACTTGCATCACACTACCCTGTGTCTTTCTTTTTACATTGTCTGTTTGTTATGATGTATTTGTCAGTCATTATCTATGTTCATGTAGTGTTGCATAATTTATGTGCTGTGATCATTTATTTGCACATAGTCAGCTGGTTCTTTCTTGTTGTTGCATTTTGGTGCCACAGAAGCCTTGTCTGTGATCTTTTTGCACTGTCATATAACATGATCGTCTGGGTCATGTCCGAAACCTTTGGCCTAGTGTAACTGCTCAGATAACAAAAACAAGTTAATCAGTCACTTATATACCTCTCAACCTCTTACAACAAGAAATCTGGACAAAGCCATAAATAAAAGTGGGACAAAGGCCCCAAAACATGGACAATTTTTTAATCTTGTGCTTACAAACTTAGCAAGTTGATAGAATAACAGGTTTTGCATTACCATGAATTTTCTGGATGATATGAAGTCTGAAACTCAAATGCTTGTCATTATTTTCTAACTTCAGTCTGTAATGATTTACCACTAATTTGCCAGAAAACCACATGTATATGAAAAACAGACCAAAAATATGAGGCCGAAATCTGGACATTCTGCGAAAATGTGTACATTTGAGAGGTATGGTCACTTCCAGTTTCTATAAGTGGTATTTTCTTGAAAGCATCTCAGCCTTATTTGTCTTTCCTGCTGCTTTCTTGTATTTTGTATATTGTTTGTGCATCCCAAAATAATTTGATAAAAAAACACTGTGAATACCTTACCATCTTTGATATTGTTACCGAAGCTTATATTTGCTTTAAATGCCGTGGTGATGCAGCAGTAGCGTTGTCGCCTCACAGCAAGAGGTTCTCCCGTTTGATTCTCGGCTGAAGCGCCTTCTGTGTGGAGTCTGCATGTCCTCCCCACGGTCGAGTGGCGTTTGAAAAACATGTGTAAATGGGCATGCCTTCATTGAAGGTTGGGTGTCGAGCTGGCACCTCGGCACTGTGAAAATCTACTGCCAATCATTAGCGGACCAGAGTTCTGCTGTGGTGACCCCTAACCGGGAAAAGCCGAAGGAACAACAACCACTTCAGAAAAGAGGTTCAACTACCATTGTTTTCACCATATGCCAGATTTGCCAAGTCTCTTTTCAGTGTTTCCTCACTCCCCATAACTCGCAAACTGTTAGCACAAAAAATTTGGATAAAGCCCCAAAAATAGGGACAAATTTTAAATATTGCTCTTATAAACTTATAAAGTTGCTAGAATAAAAGATTTTGTGTTACCGTGCATTTTCTGAAGGATATGAAGTCTGAAACTCAAATGCATGTCATTATATAGTGAATTCAGTCTTCACTGATCTGCCACAAAAATCCAAAGAAAACACAAATTTTATGAGGAGCAAACCAAAAATATGAGGCAAAAATCTGAACATTCTGTGAAAATCTGGACACTTGAGAGGCACATCGCTCCTTTTTAGCATTTTATATATATTAATGGCATCCATGAAGATACATACCTGAGCTTTTTTGTTGCTTTATGTTTTAATTTATAATAGTTGAACGGCCTGGCCATTATTGACCCATGCAAAACTATTAATCACTTTCATTTTTTTGACTGGATGCTAGTCACTGTCACTTTGAGTAGTGTTTCTACCTTTGTTGCCTCCATCCATCCATCCATCCATCCATCCATCCATCCATCCATCCATCCATCCATCCATCCACAACCCCTTTTCCAAGTTTTGCACATGGGATCAGGGTGTCAATTTAACAGTGACAATCAACTAGAGTCAAGGTTTACACCATTGAGTGGCTAGCCCTGCAGCTATAATTCTTCTACACCACACAGTCGCATGCACACTCACACCTATGGCCAGTTTAGAGAGTCCAGTCCACTTATTGCATGTATTTGGAATGTTGGAGGAAACCCACATGAACACATGGAGGACATGCAGACTCTGCACAGAAGTCACCTCAGCCAAAGATCAAACCGGAGAACCTCTTGCCGTTTGGCAACAACTGTATCCATTGTCCTGATTTTAGCATTGTATAGGTTTGTATTGTTAAGAGATAAAAATGAGTAAGTTATAAAATTATGTAGGAGGGGAGGGGAGGTTTTAGTAGCATATAAGATAGTGGTAATAGCATATGACTGAGAGATCATTGTATAGGATTGGTTCTATTTTGGATACCTGTTCCAAATTGGTGTATCTAAAAGGTTCATAACTTAGGTATACAGGGGATGCACAAGAGGGTTAGAGTGGTGGATGGGGGCAATTAGAAAAAGAGAAAAATGAAAAGTGTTGTTTGAGAAGGGATGTACTGATTCAAGTACAGGAGGGGAAGTTGTTAGGGGTACAATGATTCAAGTAGGGAAGGGCAAAAAGTAGTGATAAGCAATACGAGGTTTGTGCTTTCACTAAAGGTCTCAACCAGATGATGAACATGAGCAAGATTTTGTAAGGTATTGCTTGAGCTGGATTTTATTACTTGGAAGTTTGGTAATCATTTTCACCGTTGTAGGGATGGTGTTGCAGAGTTTGGAGATGTAACTGGAGTATAGTGAGCCCCCCTGATTAATTATTTGCTTAGTAATGCTTAGTAGAAATTTATCACCAGAATAGAGGCCCCTTGTTGGGGTATAGGGCAATGTTTTTTTTTAATGCACGGCATTGTTCAGGATAGTATATCAGTTTGTATTCCATAACTAGCTGAGTGCAAATTATGTAGTTGTTAAGCTCTAGCCATTTTAGCTGCTTTAAGGTTTGGCAGTGGTGAGCTTGGTGTGCAGTGTTGCTAGCAAATTTAGCTACTTTGTTGTAACAGGAGGCTAGTTTGGATTTTAATGCAGAGATTAGGTTTTTAAGGATAGGTAAGGCATATAAGAGGGTTGGAAACAAATAAGATGAGGCTAAGGTTTTTCATTCTGTGTCTGTAAGGTACTATTTACCTTGTAAAGGAAGCCTAATTTCTGGTGAGTCTTTTTAATTGTTTGAAGAATATGTTGATCAAATTTAAAATTGTCATCTATTACAATGCCCAGTAATTTAGTCTTTGGTTCTGCCTCAATTTTAGTATTATTTGCAAATATAACCAGGAAAGATTATTTTTGATGCGGATAATGTTTTGCATTGAAGAGCATCAGCTTTGTGTTATTGGTATTAAGGACTAGGTTTGAATTTTTCAGCCAGGCTTTGATTGAAGAGAGAGAAATTTTAATGATTTTTTTATAGTCTGGACACTGTGGGGGCTGCACATATTAAAGTCGAATCATCAGCAAATTGTGCAATATCTGCTTGGTGTATGGCAGTGTGAAGCTGGTTTCTAAAAATACTAAAAAGAAGAGGTCATAGTATAGAGCCCTGAGGGACACTTATGATGAGAGCCGGATCAAGATCAAATGGGGCCGTAGGCAGGCTAATAAATCGGGCCCCTCCACAGCAGCCCCTCCTGCAGCAACCCCCTACTTCCCCCACAACAGCCCCCTCCCCAGCCATTCCAGGGTTCCATTTCTTGACTATTTCTCTTCAGTTACCATAAGCACTGTTCAAACCTCTCAGTGTGCATACTCTTTCTTATTTACTTCTACAATTATTAGATATTGAAATAAAACAGCACAAGCACTAATAGCCATTTGCTAAATAAACAATACAGTCTCGTAATGAAAACAGAGGTAGCATGAACAGTAAACTTCTCTGCCCTTGAAACTCACATTCATTGAAACAGCATTAAAGAAAATGCTTCTGGCTAGTGGAAGATTAAGTTTACCTTTGGGCCATTTTCAAACCATAGGCTCATTGTACACATTTTTAGGGCCATACGTGTGTTCTTTGATACACATTCTTAATTGTATTAAATTATATTCCAGCACCACTTGTTAGAATGAATTTTAAATTTGTAGTTTTGAACATTCTTCCAGTAAGCAATAAAACAAAATGTATGAACCAATAATGACAAAACTACCCATTTGTCATTACAATCCAGCATTATCAGTTAATAAGCACAATCTCTGCTGAAGTAAAAGCCATCTGAATACTTCCACATTAAAGAGATCTGTTGCTTATGAAAAGGTTGCTACTGTCAAACAACTTTACATTTTACTGTTTCATCTGCAAATTCAGTGCCTGCTGTCCTTGAGGAATTAATTGCCTATGTAACATTAATAAAAAATTGATAAGCTGGTAATAGTGTAATAGGGAATGACTAACAGACAAGTCCATAGTTACTAGACATCTCATACAAAGGAGGACACACTCAGGAGTGCAGAACCCCTGTCCCCCTTAAAATGCATCAAATAATCAGCAATCAAAAGGGCACTGCAATACCAGCACTCCATATACAACGTGTGGTAATAGAATCCACAGCCTTCTGCACCAAAGGCAATTATGCTACTAACACTGCTTTAAAATTCTACAGCACAAAGAGTGATTGCCATTTGCTAATCTAAACAGTTGCACACTGAAAACAGACTTAGCATGAGCAACAGTAAGCTTCTCTTCCCTTGAAACTTACAATTCCATGAAAATGCACTGAAACTCATAATTCCCTGAAAATGTACTGAAACTCAAACTCACAATTCTGTCAGCAGTCTGGTAGATGGTGTAGAGGATTCAAGCTTGTGTCTCCTGTAACCAAATTACAGGGTGAAGCCTGATCAAGTTAATTGACTAACCTGCCTCCCCTCACAAATCTAGGGCATTATTACATACCTCTCAACCTCTGAGCACAAAAATCTGGACAAAGCCTAAAATAATGGGAGGGACAAAGGCCCACAAATAGGGATATATTTTAAATATTGCTCTTATAGACTTAGAAAGTTGCTAGAATGACAGGATGTGTCTTAGCATGCATTTTCTGAAGGAAATTAAGTCTGAAACTTAAATTATGGCATTTATTTCAATCTTCAGTGATTTGCCAGAAAACCACAAATTGTATGAGGAACAGGCCAAAAGTATGAGGCAAAGATCTGGACAGCTGAGGTATGCATACCTCTCAACCTCTTAGTGCAAGAAATCTGGGCAAAGCCAAAAATAATGGAGATACATGTGCCCCAAAATAGAGATAGATATTAAATATTGTTCTTTTTAACTTAGCATTTGCTAGAATAACATAATTTGTTTTAGCATGCATTTTCTGAAGGATATAAAGTCTGAAACTCATATGTAATTATTTAGCGACTTCAATTCTCTGTGAGTTGCTAGAAAATCACACATTTTATGAGGAATTGGCAAAACATATGAGGCAAAAATCTCGTCATTTGAAAGGTATATATATGTATGTAGACAAACTATTTCCGCTGACCGCACTTGCTGTTGTATTATAGGCTGAGAGGGAGATATTCAAGTGGGAGATTGGGAGAGCATCTTTGTTGAAACAAAAGGAAGTTGTAGGAAAAAATAGATCCCACTAGCCAACAGGTGATCACAATTTTGTTCCTCCCTACTCAGCTAAATCGATTGGTTAAAAGGCTTTTAGAGATTATTTAGAAACTTAATCTTGGTTTTCTGGAGACAAGGGGTCACGCTCTTCAAAAAGATCAGAGTGCAGTGTTTTTGCATTAAGCATTCTTGTAAGTGAAGAGATTACGGTTCCAGGAATTTACCAAAGCAACTGATGAATGCGGTTTTTGCTTCCTTGGGTGAGTTGATAGCAAATCTAGTGTCATTGTTATAGAAGATTACTGTACCAGGATATCGTATCTGGAACTTTATGCCTCTTTTAATTAAGTCAGCACAGAAAGGGAGAGAGTTTCTGTCTGTTTTCTTTGATTGTGAGGGGGAGATCTTGTGAAAAGGTAATTCTATGGGTGTTCCAGATGAATGCTTTTTGTTTTTTGGTGGCTGCTTAAATTCTTTAGGCATCTTGAAAGTTGAGGTGCTTGACATAGACTTGCCGTGGAGCTGTAGAATCTTGCCGTTTGTGAAGGGTGCGATGGGCCGGCTTGATTATTAATTCTGTAGAATTTCCCACCGAGCGAAGAAGGTGTCCAAAGATTTGTTTAGCAGTACTAGTCAGTTGGATATTTTCAAATTTTTCTGGAAGACCCCTGATTAGAACATTGTTGCATCTGCTTCTTGCCTCCAGATCTGTTAGCTTTTGTTGGATCTCATTTAATGAAGCTGTTTTGGTGCGAAGTTCCTCTTTCAGGGTTTGGATCTGGATTTCATTTGACTGGGTCTTATGTTCCAGGTTATCCACATGATCAGCAATTTGGTTGATCGTGGTACCAAAATTAGCAAGTTGCTTAGAGAAACCCTTAATCGCTGCTTGTATTGGTTGAAGAGCTTCTTTGAGCTCTTCCATGTGGAAGCTTGCTTCAGCTTTAGATTTAGCACTAGCTTTGTTAGACTCCTCCATTTGTTTATTAACTTTTTGTCTTTTGGAAGCCACTTCTTTCTCAAGAGGGCTATTACTGAGAGCTTTGTTTTAGTGGTTTGTGTCTCCATAGTTTCCAGTTCTGTTGCCATTTTATTTTAATTTTGATCTTCCTGTATATTTTAAAGGATTTGAGGATAGCTTCAGGCCTGTAGAATACACGTGGCTGAATCACGTAAAACAGAATGAAGGCAGTTAAGCTAAGTTTGGATCTTTATGAAGCAGAATATGCAGCTTAATGGAGTCTTTGCAGTTTAGTGAACCTTTCTCAACAGGTTAATTTTTTTCCAGACCAATTGTGAGTTTTTTCCCTTAGTTTTAAGTAGAAAAGATTGAGAGCTCTGTGGATAGGGTGTTTACTGCACAACCACCATCTTGAAAGTGACCCAGAGAGCCCGTCCTAATCCTTTATGTTTTATATAGTTATGTTAATGGAGGAAAAGAAAATAAAAGTAAAGAATTTTGAGAAATACCCTACAAATAGAGAACTGAAATATGAGTGAGGGGAGAAAAAGAAAAGGTAAATAGGATGGAGGTTGGGATTATTAGTTTTACAAAAGACTGAGGTGATGAGGAGCAATATGGAAAGGGAATATTAAAGCTAAAAATGGCATGAGGGATATGATACAAAAATACCTGAATGGAAAATAACTTATGAGGATTGAGCAGTGAAAGGAGATTTTAAGAGATTATTGTGGATTAAGAAGTACAACGCATTATATTATTTTCTTTGCCAGCTAAGTTACTGAAAACTGCCTCTGAAGGCACAGGTGAACTATATAGCAAAGGTGGAAAGATTATGTTCAATGATAGTATACCGATGAGAAAAGCTGTCACAAGTTATGTTTGAATGTAGGAGAGCTGAAAGATTTTAGGATTTTTAGCTAAGAATCTATATATGATGGGAACCCATTAAAATTTTTAAGACTAATAATGTTTTGTATGGACATTTTGAGGGAAAAGATTAAACGGCACTAAAGGAATCAGGATAATAACAAGAGGGTCATGAGCATACCTCTCAACCTCTTAGCTCAAGAAATCTGGACAAAGCCTGAAGTAATGGGGAGAAAACGTCCCCAAAATGGAGACAAGTTTTAAATATTGCTCTTATAAATTTAGAACGTTGCTAGAATAACAAATTTGTTTACCACACATTCTTGGAGGACATGACTTCCGAAAATCAAATGTATGTCATTGTTTAGTGACTTCAGTCCTCACTAATTTCCTGGAAAACCACAACTTTTTATTAGGAACATACCAAAAATATAAGACAAAAATCTGACATTCTGCAAAAATCTGGAGAGTTGAGAGGTATGGACTCATGAGCAGTTTGCCACTGTATTCATAAACACTATAGGCATGTGTGCACCAGTTCTGTGTGACCCGTGGTTTGTTTTTCTTTTTGCATGTGGATGACAATTTAGTCATTCATAAAATGCTGTCAGATTACATACTAACAAACAAACAGTGAATATTCAGCACATACAGGGTTAGCTGCCTCTTACCATCATCTAGAGTAGGACCCTTCTTTCTCTCTTTCTTACTGCTGTCATCATGAAAATGTATTTAAATACAGAAAACAATACAGTTATACCATCTGTTACACACATATGTTTGGAATGTGGGTGAGTCACAACTATTATGTTTAACTACTGTAAATGATTTGGAGCATGGGAGATCCATCCAGCAATCATGTTTAACTGCATTCCAGTGACAGGTAAATATCTGTATGCAGCATTTTGGCAGGACTCCAGCTTTGCCATTCATTGTTCCATATTTTATGGTACCCACATGAAGAGGATACAGCAGGCTGGAGGTAGGATTGATGTGAAGGACTCAGCAGTGTCTTAAGTTGTCTGACTGCACTATGTCCAGGGTTGCACAATGAGCAATGTCACACTACAGACAATATCAACTGGGCTCCCTGTGCATCAAAGATGCAAGGGATTTATAATGATTTCCATGCAGATATTTCTTGTGGACATTTGGGGAGTTGCAGAAAAGCAATATGCAGTGGCAGTACAGACCTTACAGCATTCAAGTGTCCATATCCTATATCTATACCATTGCCATTACGAAGTAAGGGCTGGCCTGCAACAACCAGGAAGATTACAGAGCTCCACACTGCAGATTTAACATTACCAGGCTATATCAGCACCCTTGTAAAATGCAGCTAGTATATAATCTACCATTGACAAGTCACTGCAGTAAAGGAATCAGCATTTCTTTATCATTCTCCCCCTTTAACACAGTGTTTAACCATGGTCTCCTATATTACAAAATCCTATATTATCTTCAGTAGAGTCTCGGTTTATTCCAAAACAAGGGGACAGCAGCACACAGTTATCTTTTCTTGTTCCACATACGTGGTGTCCTGCTATTCATGTGTACAGAACAATGGTAATTTGCATTTTATGTTAATATTGGGATCTCTTGCAAATATATTACTATATTGGCAACTACAGCGCATGGCTGCAGCACTATGCTTGTATGCTAGGCAGGTGTCCCAAGGGAGCTCCAATGTTGATAACTGAAAAAGTGTATGTACCTCACCACTTTGCTATCAGTTGATGTTGCTGATCAGAGGTATACTGCTGAGGAAAAAGTCAGTGGTTGTGTAACCTCAGCATCCTCCTTTGTGGACTTGATGCAGTTTACTCCCAGTAGTACACCCATAAACGTTAACCTCCTCTATACAGTTTATCTTGCAGTTCACAAGTTTATGAATTGTGAACAGTGCTACACACTTTCATTTGTCTACCCACTTTATACGTATCATCCTCCAGGTATGCAGTGGTATATGGCGATTCTCCATGGAGTTGACATATCTGTGAACTGTGCTGGGCTCTAATATACAGCTTCTACTGTGTACTAGCTTTAACCAGATACAGTCACTGCTTATGAATCCTGCCATGGAATGGAAAATGTGAAAATATTTTATTTTATAAAGAATGGGATATGAAGAAAGCAGATGGAAACATACAGAGAGTGCTTACATACAATTACACCTAAGCATAACAATTTTTTTAGGGGCCGCAGGTTGCATAAAATTATGCTGAAGCACAACAAATGCTTCTGCATATATGTATTTGGCTGTATTTTCTTTAGTCGACAATTTTTGATTTTTTTTGTTTCTTAGCCATGCCATCATAACATTAACATTTGAATGACTTCAAAGAGCTGTGTTGTATTGGGAAATATTTAAATAACCCCCAGTCTTTCTGAGACATCCCATGGGAGCCTTTAAATTTGCTTGTGTTACCACCAACTCAGACAGCTGAAATCTTTAGTTAACATCTCATTCAAAGGATGGCACCTTAGGAGTGCAGTACATGCCTTATATACTTTGCTGTGACTATTTTCATATATGCTTGTTGCTGAAAATACTATCAGATACTTCGCTGATATAGTAATACATCATTGTTGCAAGTAAAGTGATTTACACCAAGTCTACAGAATGGCACAAACAGTGTCAGTGGACTAAATGCAGGTAATTTCAAAATCAGTTTTTAATCCTTTTATGATGCATGTGCGCTGGCCCAGTAATCAAGGAGCCTCAATCCTCACCACTAACACCAGTGAGGGTCATCCACATTGGGAAGGATAACAAAAACACACAGTAAAGTACAATTTCTCTTAAGAGCAGACAGAGATCACAGTCAGTCTGGGGCTGGTTTGTCTCCAGATCCCCAGTAAGACTCCACACTGGCACAGCTATAGAGTGGAGTCCTTAGCCAGGGTCCCAAGCCAAATCCTGCTAGCACTCTCTCTGTCCAACCAGTGCTTCATGTCCCTGCCCAAGTAGCTAACACACATGCACACACTTTGAGATATGATTTATATACAACTACACAGACACTCCTGGGGAAGGCTGGCACAGATTCAGTAGCTGTGCCCCTTCTGTCCAGGCTATAAGGTAGTAATCACTGCCACCAGGACCTTTACTTATCAGCTACTAAAAAGGCTCTTACCAAAGGGTGTCCAATTATTATTGTGCAATATTATTATCCAAATGGTAAGTGTGACTGAGCAGCAAGGCTTATTTGGAGTGGCTTTGTACAGTATCACTATATAAATGCAATGTACTCTAGAGCTTAAATTATTTCTACATAAAACAGCCACAGTTGAAAGTTTTAAAAAATATTTAATAAACAATAAAAACACAAGACAAATCTCCATAATTCAACACAGTGCTAGTCAAGAGTTCGGAGATCACAGGAAATGCTTAAAATAATACTGTAGAATAGTCTGACATAAATATAGAAAATAGCTAGACTAAACTTACCATTTTCTATTTCTAGTAGAGACACTAAAGTCTAAGATCCTACTTACATACAGACAGAGCAAAGCAAGTGCTGGTGAGTGGTTGGTTCTGAAGACAAATGCAAACTGCTCTCACTCTGTCTCTTAGAAAGTCCTTTAAATTGATAATACATCCTGCTGACTCATTTTAGATTATATCATTCTTAACAATTCTCTGGTTTCCCTGGCTAACAAAAACTCTACATTATCATTTCTTAGTAAGCTTGCACCGGGCCAGGAAACTACAGCAATTAAAGACATTATATATGTAAAATCTAGCAATTAACTCTAGTCTCAAAACAATAGAAAAATCTGTTGGTTCAGACACTACGGCTCCAAGCCCTGAGATCAAAACCATCATAAAATGCTTAACTTATCAGCTTTCTTACAGCAGAGTGGACTGTTATTACATTTTTGCAGTTCAACATCCAATACAGTCTTTTCACATTTAAGAGAACAAGCCTGTGGCTTATATTACTATTTACAAATGACAGAATTATCTACAAAGTTCTATCTAGCTAGGCTGGCAGGCGTCACATATCTTCACACCTTTTACACACAATGATAAGTATTAGTTGGTTGTATCTGATCATGTTAGCAATCTAAGATACAACAATCATTATGAAAATTGCAAAAGTGACATTTATAAACTTGAGCACTTAATTACCAGATACAAGACATTACAGTATGAAATATTGTATCTAGAAAAATGTGTATGTTTAGACTTTGTACCGTTAGGGTTAAGAATTTGTAAGTTCCTGACCGGAACAGTATATGAATAGTAAAGACAGTCTCTACCATGACTTAATGAAACTGTTTATAGAGACAGAGATTAAGATGCAAAAAACCTTAGAAGAGGATTACAAAAACAAAGTAACTAACATGGTAGAAGATATTCAAACGCTTGATGAACATATTAAAAAATCAAGCAGTTTTACTGCTTTCAGAAATTATATAATGGTATAGTTGTCAGAGTTGACAGACATACTGCTACTATTACCCAGGGGGAAAAAGAATAAACTACAAAGAGATATTATAGCATATCAAAAGGATGAAGCTTATCCAGTTAAGGAAGCTAAACCAATAACTGTTGTTTCCATGTCCCTGTTTCATGATATATTAGGTCTATCCAGCAATGATACACACGGTTTGAACACAGCTGTTGGCAGTACAAAATTCAACACAGAAGAAGTTACCAACACATTAAATAACCAACTTCCTTTCCTGTCACTGGCACCTTTTTTAGTGCACCCCTCGGGAAGTATCAGGACTCCCAAATGGCCAAAAGAAGACAACACACAGAGGAAGGGGAGAGGGAAGAACAAAAAGAGAAAATAGATTACAACAATGACAATTTAAATATCATTGATTCTAAATTAAATCTAACTCACACTGTAGTGTTGAACAAGGGATTTTCCTTCATTCCCACACAAGCTGCAAATTTGTCTGACACCATCACTGACATTAAATTATATGTATGGAAACTCAATTTACACTACATCATACAAGATGTTCTCAGTTTAAATAAAGTTTCTAATATGCCACGTAGGAATAGCAAATTACCTATAACCCAAGCTTGCACAAAACCCTGACAATTATTTCAAGAAAGGTGTGAGGCAAATTTGAGGTTCCAACTGGGTAAGAAACTTAAGAAATACAACTTTCAGTCAAAGAGAGAGAAGCCCTTCGTGAGTTGTCTGAAAACAAAGACATTAGAATTATGAGAGCAGACAAGGGCGGCATGATGGTAATAATGAACAATGGAGAGTATATACAGGCCCTCAACAATATGCTAATGGATGTTAGCTGTTACGAAGAAATCACTGAAGATGAAATTCAAGTATGTTTTACAAAGACTGACACTATTTTGAACTTTTATGCCAAGGGGATTTGGATCTAGAAATATATGATTTTATACACATAGAATTACCTAAAATGGCAAGACTCATTACCTAAAATGGCAAGACTCTTTGGAATCTCAAAAGTACACAAGTATCAGAAGACACCTCTTTTTAGGCCAGTAGTGGAAGCAGATCACTACAAGACTGAGCCTATATCGATCTTTCTTGACTATATGCTTAATCTGATTGTTGAAGCTTCTGAATATTACCTCAGAGACTCATGGTACTTGTTAGAATTCATTCAGAATACTAGTGTTGTACATGAAGGATGTGTTTTTGCTTCGCTAGATGTTGTTTCCTTATAGACCTGCATTGAACATGATAGTGGTATTAAAGCTGTGAGGGAATATCTGACTCGTTTTACAGACTTCAACAACAGTCTTATCTTATCAGCCCTATTTCTATGTTGCTCAATATAGTATTGGACAATAACTTCTTTTCTTTCACTCCAAAACTTTATAAGCAAAAAATGGGGGTAGTCATGGGAGCAAGGGTGGCTCCCATTTTTACAAATTTGGTCATGACACTTTGGGAACAAAACAATCTTAAATCTCATCCTCTGTTCCCAAAAGTCTTGTTTTATTGTAGATACGTCAATGATTTGTTTTTCATTTGGAATGGCTCTGATGATGTATTTGACCAGTTCACTTATTTGAACAACAGCACATCTTTTCTAAAATTCCCAAAAAGTGGTTTTGGTAAGACTATCAACTTCCTTAATATTACCCTGACCATGATTGAAGGTGATAATTCAGTTCAAAGCAGAATTTTTGGTAAAAATACCTTTGTCAATCCATACCTTCATAAAAATAATTTACATCCATTACACATGAAGCGAGGACTAGTAAAGGATCAATTCATCTGTTTAAGCAGATTGACAAGTGAAAATACTGCTTTTCATATGGAATCAGTCATTTTACAGAATTTTTTTTTCTGGCCAGAGGATGCAATTTTGATTGGTTGACTAAGATCCAGCAGGACGTTTTATTGCTCATATCATCTATGGGCACACCTATCATTAAAAAGATTGATGACAGTCAGGCAGGGGCATTGGAGGCAACACCCATCAATTTGAAATAAGATGTGATTGGGTATAGAAGAGCTTTTCCTCTTCCAATCACAGTAGATCTTTCTATTATTAAAAATATCTTAAATGCTAACTAGAAAATTATTTTGGGAAACTTGGACCTTACTAAATGTTTAGGTCAGAGTATTTACATATAAAAGGGTGAACAACATTAAAGCAATGTTTCGACGAAGTGCGTCCAACAGCATGCCAAATGACAGCACAACAGGCACTTTTAAATGTAGTCAATGCAAGCAGTGCCATTTCATGAACAATGCCTCTAACATTCACATTAATACCCATAACATTACGTTAAGCATCAGAAAGAGATATGACTGTCAAACTAAATGTGTAGTGTATCTTTCAACATGCAAATCATGTTCATGTTTCTACATAGGGAAGACCGTAAGAAAACTGAATTGTGGAATTTAGAAGCACAACCTTGTCATTAAACACAAATACATGAATAATTCATTAGCAAAACATGTTGCAGGTTGTGTCTTATTCAAAAAATGTAGTTTTTTTTTGTTTTGGATGCTGTCAGTATGTCTGAATTTATGGGGGACTACAAAGTGCAGCTCGGATGTCATGAGTCTATCTGGCAAGTTAAATTAAATGTGGACAGATTCCCAGGTCTTAATGAAAGGAAAGCATACATATTAAGTGCTTTTTATTAGCACAAAAACGTTAAGTAATAAGACCCTTGTTTTTTTTTTTTTTTTTGTTTGTTTAGGCTGATAGAAGTTTTAAGCTTTAGCACTTCCTGGATTTCAATGTCAGACTATAATTGGTTTAAACTTGAATCTATTCATTTTCATTGGATGTTCATGATCACATAATCATTGCTTAAAGTTTTTAAGTTGAGACCGTTTCACTTTGTGTTAGATTCTGAAGAAGTTCTGATTTTGAGTAAAGAAGAAAATCACTAAATCTTATTCACTGGGTTTGGTCTCCTGAATCATCCAATTAGTAGGATATGTTTCTTGCTTTCTGATCTTTTGCTCTTCTATGCTGTTTTTGTCTTTTGTATTTTTTGCTTTTTTAAAGTGCTTTTCTGTTTTGCTTGTCTGCCTGGGTCATGGTTGAAAGCATTCTAAATGGGCAGTCTACTAGCACAGTTACCAAAAGTATCAGCAAGTAAATTAATACACACTCAAATGAAACGTGATTGAGCAGGATGCAGAATTAATGTGACTGGATTATGTGCACATTGAGCTAAAATAAAAATAAAACCACGTTTATTTGTGCAGGGATGATTAGATTCTAAAAAGCATACTGTACTGTTCTGTGTAGAGGAAGCACAGTCTGAAAAATCCTAATGTACACCTCTTATGGGGGTTGTTTAGTAGGGCTAGGGATGAGGAATCAATACAGTGATAGGTGTGCAATAAAGAAGGAACAAGAACGCAGACTCCTTACCAAAATATTTACCTGCAGCTACTTTCAGTTTCTTTGAAATAAAAATTAATTTTGGCTTTAACCCAGTGGAAATTCTGGGGAACTTTTATTTTCTTTTGTATGTCATACAAATCATTCCACTATCTAGAATGGAGCTAGCATTAACTTGTACTCTACATACAAATAATTGTGTACTTACTGTTTCTTGGAAAATAATTGAGTGCTTCACAGTGATGGTTTTGATTTGCAAGTTGATTGTTTCTGTAACTGAATTTCATACATTCTTCCTGAGATGCTTTAATAGTTTCTCCAACTGAATAGTTTGCCTTCATCTGCAAAAGTCATCTATCTATCTATCTATCTATCTATCTATCTATCTATCTATCTATCTGTTATTCTTTATTTATTTTCTTTGATGAGCAGGTTACAGTGTCAGTCTTCTTAGGAAAATCTAATAGGGTTTTATATTACTACACCAAACCAGGTTCAGTCATTCAAACTGACATAATCCCTGGGATTCATGAAGCTTGCGCCAGGTGCAGGCGTAGCGTCAGCAATCTAACACCAAATATGGCAGCCAAGTGATTCAGGTATGAATTTCCATGTGCACTACCTGTGTACGCCATGGCTGCACAGCTGCTGGTGCATGTATGCTAATTACCCCATGCACAGCAGTGTAGCATGCAAATGAAGGTATATAGCGATTCATGAAGTGGTGCAGGTGTAGTGTAAGCATGCAGAAATGCAGACCAAAAAAAAACGGTTTACATTTTTTCAAACATAAAATCAGAGCCATGACAGCAGACAAAACATACGTATTATACTGTTAATATATGCCAATGGCTAAATATATAGCCATTGGCATAAAAAATACATGCACAACACATGCAAAAAGAACATTTAATGTCATGGCCACACTAACGCAAAGTAAAATCGCAGTGCATCGGTGTGCAAATGGGATCACAATGAAAATATATTTATATGTAATAAAACTGCAGTGTAACGCATTTCATGAAATCCCCATAATAGTCAATGGCATGCATGCTACACCACACCATGGTGCAAGGGTTGCTAAGGGGCTGTGACAGTGTTCTGCACGGTATCTAGGAATTAGTAGTCAATGCCATGCAAATGAGACAAGTAATACTGAATCAGAAAGCCCCTGCTGGCGTAAGGATATACCTCACAGCATAGCAATACAACACCGAGGTGTGGCCTGGAGATAAAGATGACATCAAGAGAGGGGTGCGCCACCTTAGCTGTAAGCAGATTGGAACATTGCTAATCCGGTTTGCCTGTTGCTAAGCAAAGCCACAGGATAGAGGTGTGTTGAAGTAGCCATAGCTTTGCTTAGCTGAGAGCACACAAGGTAACTGAATGTGCATGTGCATGTGGATGAAAATGCGCTTGAAACATGGTAAACGACTGTGCGCAGTGCACACCAGAGCTGAAACAGGAAGGATATGGGAAGAAAATAAGGAAATGCTGCAGTATGGTAATTGGAGTACAAATAAGTAATTAACACCTAGAAACTTACAGTGGGCCATAGACAACAGCTAACAAGGCTGCTAGCAGCTACCTGCAGAACAGGAAAGGGGAGGTGCCGTACTGCAAAGAAAAGAGAACTGTCACAGCAGAACAAAGCAAACTTGCAGTAGATCAGCTACATAACACATTTCACTACACAAGCCTGGGTTGGGAAAGTACAAAACAAAAAAGCCGGCAGCTGGATGCATGCCTGACAATGGGAGGGGAATCGGATTGAAAAGTGAAGTAAAGGGCAATAAATGAATCATGGCAGCCAAGCGTAATTCAACACCAAAGGCCACAATAGCAGTACCTACTGAAAAACCCATAATTAAGATACCCTGCAGCTGGAATTGCACATACACACCCAATTACACCAGCCGCATCCATAGCACAATAGTATAAAGTGTTAAAGCACCTCTCACACACTTGTGTATTCCCAGACACTCTGCACCATTGGTGTATACAGACGGGGAACTTTTAATATGTACATGTTAGGGGCTGCCATAGCTTTGATTCACCAGCATGTGTTGGAGACTGATGGTGGTGTGGAGGATGATGCTGACAACCATCTCAGGCACTGGAGGAGGAGAAGAGTGTTCAGACCCAGGGTAACCTGCCAGAGGCTACATGATCTGGAAATAGTAGAGTGTTACAGGGTGAACAGGGACTCCATATAGCAACTTGTTGAGCTGTGCCGGCCACGCCTCAGAGCCAGAAATAACAGAGGGGAACCCATCCCAGTGGACATTAAGGTATGTGTAAGCTCGAGAATACTAGCCACAGGTACCTTTCAAAGGCCAACTGGGGATATCATGGAGATCTCACAGGCATCAGCATCCAAGATACTCCACCAGTTCCTGGATACCATGTTACCACATGCCAATGAGCACATATACTTCCCCCAAACGCAGCAGGAGTTGGCCAGCAATATGCATCTCTTCCACCATATGGCAGACTACTTGGAGGTACTGGGTGCAATATACTGCATGCACATACACATCAAGTCACCACCCAATGAACAGGGTAGGCGCTACATAAACCACAAGGGATACCCCTCCATAACTGCCAGGTCATGTGCAATGCCCAGGGCATTATCATGGATGTGTGTGCTGGCAGCCCTGGAAGCTATCACGACTCCCACATCTGTATCAGTTATTTGCCAGGGAGGACATCCCATATGGCCACCTGGTGGGGGATGCTGGCTATGCACTGGAACCGTGGATGATTACTCCCATCAGGAATGGACATACACCCATGTAAGAATGCCATAATGAGGCACACACAGAAACCAGAATCACCATAGAGCATGTGTTTGGGATGCTGAAATCACGGTTCCATTGGTTGGACATATCTGGTGGAGCCTTGCAATACTCTCCAGGCATGTGTGCCCACATCTTCATAGTATGTGCCATGCTACACAATATGATCCTGTGGAAACAGCTGCAGCAGGGACAGAATGGTGAAGGCCCTCACAGCCCACCACCATTGCCAAGGGCCCCACAGGCACAGAGGGACTCAGACCATGAACACCCTGTGCCAGCCCCAGTAGGCAGATGGAGGCGTGCCCAGTATGCCCATGCCTTGGCAAAGAGGGAACATATAGCACACATAATGACAATGTAGGCACCTATGGACTGACATCCTTCTCCACCTGCACACACTGTAAACATGAATGGCACACACATGACCACCTGTAAATTGTCATGTATAAGTGATCTACTGTGTGCATCCTACATAGGCAGCCCTCAACTATTGTGCACACAACTGCCATTGACACAAGGTAAGTCAATACATGAACAGTAAATTAAGCTATCAGCATGTGTCGATACTGTATGTATAGGTTCATAGGTACATAGGTAGGTACATGCCTAACTTCCCGAGGCCATTCATAAGCCTAGCCAAAATGTATCTGCTGTCGCCACCCCATTGATTAACTAACTGTCTCTCTGTGGAGCAGAGCCAATTGCAGGATCCCTGGGGTGTATCCACTGTTTCCCACCCACTCTGCAAGGATTCCCTGGAGTGTTAGAGAGGGGCTCCATATAATGTAATCAGGGATGTAGTTCCAAAGCATGGGGAATACCCGTGACAGGAATCTGTCACCTCAGCATCTTCCAGTTATGGTTGTGGCAAGGTGTAGCAAATTACAGTGTGTGGCTCACTGTGACATGGATTCCTATAGTTGGAGCATATCCATTAAGCCTGACTTGGACACGGCTTTGTTGGCCAGCAAGTATCATCTCTGAGTAAACGAGATGCCACTGAGTAATGCAAGAGTTTATGCAGTCCGGCAGCATAGGACACATGTTTGAGGGCATTATCACTATTGGCGAGATACGTCTGTGGCCCTTCCAGCTGTTGGATGTGTCTTCTGAGGTACATCCAAAATGGGTTATCATACTCGATGATGAGATTGATGAGTGATGAGTAAAGGGGCACAATAACCTCAATCTGTTTAGATGCAAACCCTTAAGTAATCAGATGGCCTACATAGACGGATGTCCTAACTACTTTGCAGATATGATTGTCAAAGGAGAGATCACTATCTAATGTAGTCCCCACATACCCATTACGTTGTCTGAATTATAGTGTCTGTCACTCATGTGTTAATATGTGTGTGTAGTTTCTCAAAATGGAATGACCATGCAGTATGTGGCCTTTAGCTGGAGGCCATGACTCTGACACCCTGTGTTGGTCTATGTGAGGCCCCTTGAAGGACGTCTGTGACAGCTGGACTGTCAGTTATGGCTCCCAGTCTGCAGTAATCACCAAACACAGTCTGCTGTAGTCCACCTGTGTTAGCCCGTACCTCTGAGAAGTATATGGCAAACAGTAGTGGTCCCAGGACTGAGTTCTGTGGGACACCAGTTGTGACTGGTCAAGAGTTGGACCTGGAGGCTGCTAGGCTTACCATGTGGGTTCTGTGTGTAAGCCTGTTGGCAAACCAACCTGTGATGTATGGGTGTATGTAGTGGCTGGTGAGTGTAGAAATAATACCTGAGTGGGGAATGGTATCAAAACCCTTGACGAGGTCCAGGTAGAATGTGTGAACTACCACACCCCACACCTAAAGTCTAGGTGACTGTAAGATGTCAAACAGGTTCAGTAGGCATGATCTGCAGTCATTCAAGCTGACCTGGGTTGGGTCAAGTGTCTGGAGGTTGCCATTGTCTATGTTAATGAGTGCCATGAGGATGTGTTCCATAGCCATGCAGATCAGGCTACTCAGGCTTATGGGGTGGTAGTTACCATGGTCAGTTGTGTCACCACCTTGGTGGAGTGGAATAGCTGTTGCCATGCACCACTGAATGGCCATGTAGCCTGTGTAGAGGCTGATGTTAAATTGCTATATTAGGTAGGGGGGGTCACTTTGTCTTGTAGTGTCTGCAGGATGCAGTCTAGGACACCATCTGCCTTCACTGACGCTCTGTCATGCCGTTTGAAAGGGCCATTACAACCTGTATGTCTGGGATACTGTATGTTTTGGGTATTGTTGTGGTTCTACCTGACTTCGTCGACAGCGCAGAAGACCGACATCGGAATCCGGAGCTCCAGAAGATCGAAAGTGAAGAAGACCGACGCGAATCGCGAGTGGCAGAACATCGACAATGCAGAAGCCCGACACGACGGATGACAACACCAACGCCGAGGATGCCGACATGGGGAAAGGCTGTGTGAGTATGCGGTAGTGACGGACGTTAGGGTGCGAGGCAGGTAAGTGTGGAGATTGACGGTCTGTGGGGATAGGGGTGGGTTAAGTGAGTTAGGGTTAGGGAGCGATAGGGGTGGGTTAAGTGAGTTAGGGTTAGGGAGTGATAGGGTGGGTTAAGTGAGTTAGGGTTAGGGAGGCGATAGGGGTGGGTTAAGTGAGTTAGGGTTAGGGGCGGTTAAGGGAGTTAAGTGAGTTAGGAGTTAGAAGGTAGGTAGGCGATAGTGACGGACCTTAGGGTTAGGAGTAAGTATGGTTAGTGTGGGCTTGTAAGGATTTTGGTGTGCTTGTGTTGTGTGTGGTTTGTGGAATGGGGATGTGTTTTGTTTTTAATTGTTATTGTGGTGTGTGCAGTGTATGGGGTTTCGTGTTTGTGTACCGTCGGTTATTTCGTTGTCGGTTATGTGTGGTTTCGTGTTTATGGACTGTCGAATATGTGGTGTCGGTGATGTGGTTGTCGGTGTTGTGTGGTTTCGACTATGTCAGGTAGAACCATTGTTGTAGGCCCTGTAGGGGGTGAAGCTTGGTCCGAATGTATCACCAAGTATGTTGGTGATATCAGGGAAATATCAGTAGGGTCAATATATTCAGTGCAATATTGCACCAGCACAGTGCAAATCTGTGTGTTACTGCTTAGATCCTTGACATAGCCAAAGAAGCCTTTGTGGTCATATTCCAAATCCATGCCTATTTACCTGTGGATGTCAGCCTTGGATGATTACATGAGCAACATAAGTATCTTGCTAATACTGGGCATGGATGTCTGCATGTCTTGGGATTTGCTGTTGTTCTGTACTACTATCCTACATCTGTTGTATCGGCTGTATAATGCAGGGGTTCAGCAGACTGGAGTCTTTGTGTAGGAGTAGCGGGTCCTGGTTTACCATTGATGGCACGACCCATACATCTTTGTAGGTGCTTATAGAGTGCATTTGTAATTCTGTCTGTATCTTGAGCAGTGTCATCCCTGAGCATGGGGGCTGTGAACCCTCCCACCTCTGTCATTAGTACTGTGAATTTAGCTGTAGGAAAGGTATTCACTGTGTGTTGCTTGGGTGGGGGAAATAGTTGGGAGTGGAAATCATCAGTGAATAGTTCATGGTCAGATCTAAACAGTGACCAGTTTGCCTCTGCTGTAGTGCACCTGTTGCACATGTCAGTGATTACCACTTCTAGTATGTTTTCACCTCTCGATAGTCCATCTACCAACTGATACAGGCCATATGAGGTGATAAATCCCAGGAAGTGCTGGGCCTGGAAGTGAATACTCAAGTAGGTTATCCAGTTAAGTGTAGGGTGGCCGACACTGACTAATAACAGGGTGTCTGGTAGGACTGTCATGTTTACCACTGTCTCCAGATAGTTGTAGTGATGCTCCTGGGTCATGGAGGGTTATCTGTAACAGCTCACAGTTTGCATTGCAGTCGTGGCTGATGTTAGCTGCACATGGATGATCACAGAGGTATCATGCTGCCCCACTAACTTGGAGGTGTAGGTATCCTTGACAAATATGGATACACCCCCTCCATGTCTGTGCCAGTTCATGTTCAGTGGCTGAAATGTGTGTTATGGGTTGTAGTCTGGTAGTGCTGGTGTGCTCACAGGAACCATATACAGGTCCCAGTCACAGAACAGATGTAGATGTTGTCCATACTGAGGGGTGCTGTTAGTGCGTGCATGTTGTGAGTACTAACCCTGGTGTTGAGTAGCCTAACCTTCATTGATTCCACTATTGTGCAGTTCATGGAGGTGAGATTCACCTCTGAGACCTGCCTAAAAACGGCACCATGGGGGTGCCAATAGCCTTGCCCAGCATTCCAAAGCCTTAGGCTGACACATGCAAGTTGGTATGGCATTGTTGCAGGCATGTTTCCCATCTGTGCTTGTGTCCCATCTTTCCTGTAGGTAACCTACTGGTAAGCAATACAAAGCCTGAAACCTATACAAGTCCACTAGCTTCCAAGATAGGCGTTTGGAGTGATTATGTATCAGTAGTCTGTATGCTATTGCTGTACTTAACTGTTGTCTGACTACATGGTGATTTTACACTGTATATTGTGATCAGAAAACTCTGTATAATCACATATGATGTTGGAGATGGCCTGCACTGTAGAGGTTCACAGATAGGTAGTTGGCTATTTGCCCAAGGGCATTTAGAAGCATACCTACAGTGTGGTGGCTTTACCTGCACCATTGATGAAGTAACTGAGCCTCTGTCAAGCATAGCCAATGAAGTGATTCCAGGCAGAGTTGCTGGAAGTTGTTGAAGACTGTGGTGATGTAGGGTGATGGGGGCACATAGTGATCTCAAAAGGGCATGTTAACATGACAGCCCAACAGCATTCAATTTCCCCAACAGGTCTTGCAGCTATAAAACTGGAGTGGCTCCCCCACACCCTGGCTGTATGTTTCTGGGACACATGATCCCAGGGGTGTATATACTGTTGCCCAGTCACACATCAAGGTTTCCCTTGAAGTGTGTCAGTGAGGGGCTATGCCAAATGTAGTTAGGATGTTAATGTATAGTCTCTCAGTTCATGTGTTATGTCGGTATTTTGAGAAGCTCAATGGGTGTGGGTGGCTCCGCCTGTTGTGTAGCCAAGCTTACACATAGGATTCATGGACACAGGAAATAGGCAGAAGGAACGTTAATGTCAATAGTATAATGGCTACAGCATTTGCATAATATCTGTGCAGTCGTGGTTCAAATCCCAATAAAATCAGAGATGTTTTACATGTTACATAGTATACCTTAACCACAGCTTGCATATATAGGTAGTATTCCACAGGAAAATAAACATTTGGAACACACATAAACCCATGTGTGCTGGAGAGTACAGTTAACAGACAATGTAATGTTATGTAAGCACATAGTGAGATGTTACATCACTGAAATGTATATATCCTGAGTAGTTAGCAGAAGTGGCCATATTTGCGTGCAGAGGTTGTAGGATATAAAGTTTGTTTAACTGTGTACAACCGCTGGTATAATGTCGCACAAACACCTTTAAACCTGCATACAACTGCTTAAATTAGCCTTATTCTGGAGTAAAACATGTCTAATACATCGCAGGTGTTAAACCCTGGACAATGCACACCATAGTCATAGGACCTAACACTTAGCCACCTAATCTGTATACATGGTAAGTGGTAGTTAGACTACACCTTATACTATAGGTGTTTCACAGTACAGACCACAAATGGGACAGTCACTTTCTGTACATATGTATAGTACATTGTAATGTACTGTAATGTGTGAATCAACATATACAAGTCTACATATGTATAAGTGTTACAAATTAATACTAAATATACCTATATCTATCTATCTATCTATATATATATATATATATATATATATATATATATATATATATATATATATATATATATATTTATATATACATGTCACTGATGTGTGCACATAGATAGAAATATGTGTGTATATATATATATATATATATATATATATATATATATATATATATATATATAAACATCTATGAACACACTTTGTGACACAGAAGCATTCCAAATGGATAGAAGTGTAGCATGCAGCTCTGGTATTATAACTATTAATATAAACCTAATTTCCCATAGAAGCACTGGTTGCTGTGTATGTGGAGAATGGTGTGGGGGAAAACCACTGGCTAATGGGATATGCATCAAGGAGGGCATGTGTCGGATGTTCATTACGTGAACCTGAGGGGTAGACATGAAGTATGGGCACAACGTAAAAAGGACACAAAACAAGAACCATTCTCATCCATAATACACCCTGTCAGGTCACATTGCAAACTGACTTCAACAAACATATGAACATTAACAGGTATCATACATATGTACACCAACTGACTTACACATTTGTTTGCAGTAGTGAGGAACGGCTGTAGTACACTGTACATACTAAACACCATAAAAGTTATACATATCTCAGATGCATCAATGGTAAAGCCAGTGACTGTGGTGTATATGGTCCTGGTTTCAAGACCTGCAAGGGCTGTTACGTCATTTTGAGGTCCCGAATAAGGGATGTTGGATGCAGGTTATTAAAGCACTTTTAAGCAGACGTTAGCGGGTTATTACGCCGGTAAGTGCCGGTAAGCAGCGCTTAAACATGACTACATGGATAAGCTCCATACAGATTTAACCTTTGCTGAACATCGCGCAGATCACGGGCAAAGCCGCCCACAACCACAGAAATGTGCGTTAATCACCCTTGCACTACCAGTGCCTGCTCTGAGAGGTAAAATGACCACTGCCAGGATTAGAACACCAACCATGTACACAATCTTCACAATAACCTACCACTAAGCTACCTCAGATGTACCAATGGCAGTTGTGTATTCTGACAGTTTAAAACACAAAAGGGAGGATTGTGTGGAAATAGGACAAACCGCCATGTACCCAATGAAAGGTGTATGCTATATATATATATATATATATATATATATATATATATATATATATATATATATCAAAATATATAGGGAGAGAGAGATATATATGTCGATATATAGGGATATACATATATATGTAGATATATAGATAGGTTAACAACATCTACACAACCATGGAGGTACATATAAATGGGATACCTACCAAATACCAAATGCTTGACATACCGACACTTGTAATCACGAGGCTTAAAGACCAAAAGACCACAGTACCGAAACACCAGAAGCGCAAGTTTTAAAATCCCGATGTTAAGGGACATTTAGTTAGTGCTTCTGGTGTTGCGGTTCAGGTAGGTTACTGTGTGTAAGTGTGTTTCTGAGGGCTGTAGTGTGTGTAAGTGTGTGTTCTGAGTGTGGTGTGTGTTTCTGGGGCACTGTAATGTGTGGGTTTGCTTTGTGTGTCTGTTTGTGCGATCTCAGAGGTAAAATATTAAAGTAGGGGGGTGTGGGGGGCGTGGACACCAACACATGGGGTGTAGGGGGGCTTTCCCACCTGCTCATACGTAGTGTAGGATGGTTTGTTTGGATGTGGTGGGTAGCAGTGTGTCTGTGTGTGCGTGTGTGTGTTCTGTGTTTGTGTTACTTTCGTGAGTTTGACTGTCGTGAGTTTGAGTGTTCGGTAATGTGGGGTTTGGGAGTCTGGGCCTGGTACTGTGGGCGTCAGAATTGTGTGCGTTCGGGATTCCATAGGTATCCCGTATACAGTGGTTGAAGTGTTCATATATGAGCATAACATGGACCATAGCAATCACACATTCCGCCACGACCAAACATTATGAACAAAGGATATGGAGAGTATATGCCTATACACTATTACAAATATGTGCTATGGACATGAGCCAAAGATAGGGTTACCACCTGTCCCACTTTGTGAGGGACAGTCCCTCTTTGGGCTGTTGTGTCCTGACCAAAAATATTAAAAATGGCAAATGTTCTGAGATTGTAGGACATAATTATGTCCCATATTTTATGTAATAGTTGCATAAAATAGTTATTTCTGTATCTAAAATACCTACATGTTACAAGAAGCAGGATAAACAACTAAACTGCTAGAAGAATAAGCTTTTATTTAGGCAAAAAAGTAAAGTTCTATCCTTTGTACTGACCGTGGGTTTGTGTCAGCCTGTAAAATCTGATGTGTGTCCCGAAAATGTCCCACTATGGCCATTTAAAAAGGTGGCAACCCTAGCCAAAGAGGGTCAGTCACCAACACAGCTCCAATGACTACAAATACCTATGACAGAAATACACAGACAGCTTTCATGTAGCAACACTTTATTACATTCCGATGTATTGCTGAAAGGATTGAAGGACTAACATCACCTGCATGCTATACAGGAACCAATTAACAGTGCCTTAATGAATCAGCCTGCAATTACCATAGTATTAGTCCACTAAAGGATAGGTGTTCAAATAGGGAAGGAACCCTCACACACATATTGAATATGTATAAAAGCAGTTCCTACACACCTGCATCTGCTATGTACACCCACCAACATCTCCCCCACACCCAAACCAATTACAATACATACTGTAATAACATCACAAATCATTCACTCACTGTACGACATCTGCAGAAGCCTTACTTAACATATCCTGACAGAGACACACTAACATGGCCCTATGTGAAATAGTTGCTGTTATACAATGGAAGAGCTGCTGATGTTACAGGGTTTGTTTGCACTAATCTCGTTTCAGAGGGTTGTGTGTACACCAGGAAGTGTTACCAATTACTGATTAACAGCACAGTATGCTACACTTGTACACCAAACCAAAGATGTCTGGTGAGCACACTGTAAACATTTTATGCATAGCCATACAGCCTTGAGCTGCTCAAACATCCTTGCCAAACTGAAACATCTGCAGAAGTATCAGGTACAAATAAACCCTGCATAAGAAGCAATGTTCTGAAATATAACAGCTGTACTCACACGTAGAACAACATCTTCTAGCCATTACACACAATCCACGGGAGTCATGAAGCTAATATATCTCTGTGTGTCTCCATATAGCAATACATCACAAACAACACATCCAGGCCATTTTCCTCGAAAGTAAGGCAAACTGACAACGCCCCAGTGGAGTACTCAGTTATACACCACTGTTGCCATGGAATTGGCTAATGGAATAGCTGCACAGCTGATGTGCATGTAATTAACTACTTTGGAACACCAAATGGTGGTCAGGATAGCACATTTTACTGATATTTAACTATAAAAGGATGGCTTGTCACACATTCAAACCATCTGTATATACCAGCAGAACATTACAAAGAAAATTGAAACACAAACTGAAAAAGATTGAAATAACAGTCAACGACACCTCGGGTTACTAATAAGGTATGTAGAACACTCAGTATGTCTGTGTATATAGTACCTGTTTTGTAATAATTAAAGTGTATGCAATGCATATAGTGGAAACAGTTATCTTGTAGTGATGTATTGTTGAGCATAGTAACGCTTGTAGTATTTATGTTGGTACTGCTGTAGGTCACAAGGTAAACACCTCATACACCACAACGGATGCTATATAAGGACTTTGAAACCAACAATTCCTCTCCAGCCGCTGCCAGTGGCAGGGTTGGTCCAACAAGTACATGCTATAACAGAGGATAGCATATGTTGCTATATTGTAACAGTAGGCATATGTATGGGTGTATTACTGAGAATAACATGTCGAAGGTGGGCCTACTGTGCAATTATGATTTGCATTGTGGGATATTATGCCAATAACTGTGTAATGTACAGTATTGTAGGCAGATATGTATTACATTTTACATACCATTACTGTTAGGTTAGGCAAACATTAGTTATGTCTATTGGCATTTACAATACACAATAACAGGATACATATGACTTGTAGTCACCCAACAGTTTATCAGCATGATAGCAAAGTAAAATGGAAGAGCTAGTTAACTATCCATGCACATAAGACATATAATAGGTTCATAGTTAGGTATTAGGCTGTCTACCCAAGGGCATTTATAAGCCTAGCTAGAGTGTGTTGGCTTCCGCCACCCCCTTAGGTTAGTTCCCTGTGCCTCTGAACAGCAGAGCCATTAGTTCCCTGTGCCTCTGTCCAGCAGAGCCACTGCAGTGATCCCCGGGGTACATGTCTGTCTCCCATCCACCCGTCAAGGTTTCTCTTGAAGAGTGCTAGTGAGGGGCCCTGCCTGATGTACATTGGAATCATGTTCCAAAGCATGGGAAGTCTCCGGCTCAGGAATCTATCCCTCCAGCATGTCCTAGTTATCATTGTGGTTAGGTTTATATCCCTAGAGCATGTGGCTCTCAGGGGCTTTTGTTTAGGTGGAGCATATCCAGCAATACTGGGTTAGACATGGGCCTTGCATGTCAAGCAGAAATCACCTCTGAGTACGGGGTATGCAACCGAGTACAGCTGGAGTTTCTTTAGTTGGGCTGCATAAGTCATCTGTTTGAGGTCAGTAATCCTCTTGGTGAGGTATTGTTGTGGTCTTTCAAGCTGTTGCAGTTGTCTTGTAAGGTACATCCCAAATGGGGTGTTGTATCCTTTAATGGGTCTAATAAGTCATGAGTAGAGAGGCACAATGGCCTCCTCTGTTCTGGATGCGAACCCATTTGAGATTAGGGGTCCACTTAGAAGGATATTCTAACCACCTTGGCAATATGGTTATCAAAGGAGAGATTGAATCATCTCCTAACACAGACAGTGACGTTAGGAGGAGCGAAAGGCTGGCCCAACAAAGAAATACCACAAATGGAAATAATTTTAGAAACTGTGGTAATTCGGATAGACCAAATCAATATAATAACAACCAAACAAGGCCGAGGAATCAAAATTTTCGGAGTCCAGCCTCGAGTTCCAATTTTCAGAACAAGAGGAACCTGAGGAACAAGAGGAGGAAGTGGTAGTAAATGATGTTACTACCACGACACTTGGCTATCACCAACAAAAGTGTACAGTTATAACAAATGTAGAAGCGGACTTTAATATATATAATTACACCAGTTTGACTATATGTAATGAAATTGTGGTCTTACTGAGTAAGGGTTATACTTTTGTACCCAGTGCTACATTTAATATTTCGCCCACTCTAATAGACCTGAAACTTTTTACAAGAAAATTGAATTTATTATTTTTGATGGGTGAGAACCTTAGTGAAAGATCTGACTTCTTTGTTTCAAGTGTGTACAATCCCCCCCCTCCACCCTTCATTATTACTATTTGAAAAAATCATGGAAGCAGACCTATTGAATTTGAAGGAAACTAAAAATAGGTACAAGCATAATTTGACGAAAGAAGAAAGGGACTTGTTAAACCTTTTAAAGCAGGCTATCCTTATCCGCGTCATGAAACCTAACAAGGGAGGGGGGCTAGTTATAATGTTTAGTAGTGATTATGAGAATAGAATGACAGCAATACTGGAAAGTAACACCTATTTGAAATCGTCTTTGAATGAAATAAATTTAGCGGCTAACAGAATTAAATCACTGTACGAAGAATTATTTATTGAGAGGAGGATAGACAATGATTTATATAATTTCTTACAACAAGCACAGATTAGAACACCTGTACTATTTGGGATTCCCAAGGTACATAAAAATCTGGAAGACCCACCCATGAGGCCATTGGTGGATGGGAGAGGGAGTATGACTTACACCTGTGCGAAAGTGATTGATAAAATTCTTCATAAGTATATAAAGTTGGAAAAACAGATTTCAAAAGATTCATGGTCGTTCCTTAAATCTATTAATGACTTGCAATTTTCAAATACAGGATTGTTTGTCACAGTCGATGTCAAAGACCTTTATTCATGTATCCCCCATGACAAGGCAATAGAATGGGTCAGTGATATGTTGAGGCTACTGGGTTCACCAACTGATGAAATTCAGCTTATAGGAGAATTAATTGATACAGTCCTCTCTTATAACTTCATTCTGTTTAATAAAGACATTTACCACCAAAAGATTGGTGTCGCAATGGGGTCCCCATGTGGTGCCAGTATTGCAAATCTGGTAATGGCACGTTGGGAAAGGTCCACCATACTCGAGAATGAAATGTTTAAAGATAAAATTACCTTCTACACAAGATTTCTTGACGATATCTTTATGATATATGAGGACCCAGCAGAGGGTATAGATGAACTTATATCTACCTTTAATGATAGTACTGACTTCCTAGAATTTACATCCAAATATAGTAAGGATAATATCAATTATTTGGATGTCAATCTAAGGAAAGATTATGTGAATGGAAGGTTCATAGCTACTATTTATAGAAAGGAGACTTATTCTAATACATTTCTCCATTTCTCTAGTAGCCACCCACTTTTCCAGAAGAAAGCGGTCGTCAAAGGCCAATTAGTCAGGGCGGCAAGGATGACCACAAATGACAGTGACTTTATAGACGAATGTCAATTTCTTGTGAAATTTTTCCTTCAGAGAGGATACCCTAGTGAATTTATTGACAACATAGTTACTGAAGTCAAGAATAAGAGATGGGAAGGGATATATTCCCCAATATTAGGTACATTGCCAATAGAAAATAATGTGTCAGCTCAAATGGTAAGAAAAGAAGTAAGACCAACATTCACTTGTAGTCTTATTACTTGTTTTAACTTTAATGCATTTGATATCAAGAACATTCTTAATAAGAATTGGCACCTTTTAGTATCGGACAGCAGTTTCAGGGACTTATTACCTGAGAAACCAAAAATAGTATATAGGAGAAGCCAGAATTTCAAAGAAATCTTACAGTCTAAGAGTTTTAACACTAGACTTAATGGTGGTATGTTCAAATGTAATATGTGCAACTATTGCAAATTTATTGAAGAAGGCCACACTTTTAAAATAAAAAAAACAAACTTACAGAATATGAGAAAAATTTAATTGTAGTCGTCGTCAGGTGGTTTATATGGCAAAGTGTGTAAAATGTGCAGCCTTCTACATAGGGAAAACCGATAGAAAATTACAGGAGAGAATATATGAACACATTTACAGTATTAATAGAATTAAATTAGACAATGCCTTAGCTAGGCATTGCCACTTAAACGAAGGGCATTCTTTTAAATTTAAAATTATTGACCAAGTTACATTAGACCCTAGGTGTTCCTATGAACCATTAAAATTAGAACGGAAGGAACTAATTTGGCAACTTACAACAAATGCCAATCAATTCCCTGGTATCAACGAGATGTCATCCATCAAATGCATTCTAAGATTAAAAAATTTGGAAAGGTAACACTAATAATATACATATGATCCCCTAATTGAATATCCGGCTATTTACAAAATATAAAATATCATAAAATTTGGTAATTTGTTGATAGACTATTCAAAATACTATTATTTTTCATATACTCCAAATGGGTTAGGTTAAAACAATTTATAAACTTTTATTAATGTCCCATTTTTAAATGTCCCAATTCCGAAGCAGTAATTATTGGTCTTAATAATTGATTTTTAAAAAAATTTTTTAAAAATTAAGAAATAAATTAATATATAATATATAATATTTAATTGAAAATTTTATTTTTATATATACATATATATTTGAAGGTATTAATAATTTATTCATTTTTTCAGCCAATTGGTGCTATGATATATTATTTATAGTAATATATTAACCTGTATTAAAGTGCTTTTTATAACTATTGGTCTATTGCCACGGATAAATACACTAGTGTAGGTACTACATTATATTTGTTGGCTTGTTTTAATATCACACCATATAATATTTTAATATAATATTTTTATATAATATTTCGATAAGGCATTTAACATATACTACTGAGTATCAACTAACCTAAATCAACCCACCATGTATTGGTGATGAGTTGAGAGATAGTGACACTTTGACCATTACCTTCACGACTATTATATTTTCCATATTTTATTTACTTATTTATTTACTTATTTATTTATAGCGGCTACGGTGGTGCAGTGGTTAGCATTGCCGCCTCACAGCAAGAGGTTCTCCGGTTCGATCCCCGGCTGGGGTGCCTTCTGTGCGGAGTCTGCATGTCCTCCCTGTGGTCGCGTGGGTTTCCTCTGGGTGCTCCGGTTTCCTCCCACATCCCAAAGACATGCTGCAGGTGGATTGGACACTCTAAATTGGCCTTAGGTGTGCGTGTGAGTGTGCCTTCTGTGGAAGGTTGGGCGCCGGGCTGGCAACTCGACACCGTAAAACTCCACTGCCATTCAATGTGCGGACAAGGTGATCCGCTGTGGCGACCCCTGACCGGGAAAAAGCCGAAAGAAGAAGAAGAAGAAGATTTACTTATTTATTTATACATTAACTAAAAAAATTGAGTATTTACATATATATATATACATTTATTATTTGAAATCGATGATGGATTTCAGTAAGATAAACTGAATACACATATCCAAATGGAGGACGTTTTCCGTCGTTCGATAACACAAGCACCTAAATGCGAATGTTTCAAACACTAGTGTTGTGAATTTTAGGCATCTTAGTATAACTGGTTACTGACACAAGTGATGGTAACAACTGCGGCCAGTTTTACTTGCGTGTTTGAAATGTGAATACGAGAGCAATGTGTTTTTCGTGTTTTTTCTTGCTTTCTCTTTCTTTCTTAATGTGTAATTAGTAATAATATGATTAGTTTCCCTTGTCTGTTTGCCATGAAATATAGAGGACAATGTGTGCTGCTGTTTTTGACGCCTCTTGAATGTATGTCTTTTAAATTATTTTAATTATGTTATGATTCTCTGTGTATTACACAACCTTGTTTTTATTAAGGATCGGTCTGCACTTTTAATTTCAACTTGATTAGCAATGACGAGAATTGGTTTACTAAGCCTGTTCTTAATTAACCAAATTAAGGAGTTAATTGGTTTATTATGGTTCATATCTACTATTTAAACACACTGTGAATTATAGGTCTTTGTCTTCTGAGGAAGTTTGCTGCAATTTTAGCGACGAAAAGTGTATGTGTATTTTCCACACTTCAGGACTATTGTAAATAAAGTGGTTTGTGCATCTGAGCATACTTCTGCTGTTTGGCTCATTTTTCGCTGGTTTGTATCTTGGTTTTTGCTGACAGAGATTTCTATGTACTTGGGTTCCCATATCCCTTATTACCTTTTCTGTATGTAGGGGATTACCACCTATGTGGTAGTTTGTGGGTAATTAGTTTTATCCAAAGGGGATGACTCTGCACTTTTTGGCATTCAGCTTGAGGCCATGATATTGACACCAGGTATCCATCTCATTGAGACCCTTCTGGAGGGTGTCTGTATCAGCTGGGGAACCAATTATGGCCAATAGTTTGGAGTTGTCTCCAAACATTTTCAGCCAAAGTCCTCCTGTGCTTGCCTGTACCTCAGAGAAGTATATACCGAACATGAGGGGTCCTAGGACTGAGCCCTGGGGGACGCCACTTGTAACTGGTTTACAATCAGACCTAGGGTATGCAACTCTCCCTGTGTGGGTTCTATCCGTGAGCCACTTTGCAAACCATCTTGTGAAATAGGGGTTAATATTCCGGTGGATGGATATGTCGATAATACCAGAATGGGGAATGGTGTTGAAAGCCTTTGAGAGATCAAGGTAGGCTGTGTGGACCTCCTTACCCTCATCTAATGCTTTGGTAACTGTCTCAAAGAAGTCCACCAGGTTTAGGAGGCATGGTCTGCCCTTAACAAAGCCAAACTGGGTGGGGTCAAAGGTTTGGAGGCACCCAATGTCTCTATGAATGAAATCCATGATGATGTGCTCCATAGCCTTGCAGACCAGGCTAGTTAGACTTATAGGGCAATAGTTCCTGTGGTCCATTGTGGCGCCACCTTTGTGGAGTGGGATAACTGTGCACCATTCAGGGGGCACAAAACCTGATGCGAGGCTATTATTGAACATGGTGCTTAAGTGGGGAACCAGTTAATTCTGACGTTCGTGTAAAACGCAGCCTGGAATGTTGTCCGGTCCCATGGATGCTGTGTTTTTGGCTTTAGAGAGTGCAGCTTTTACCTGCGTAGTTGTGATTACAGGGACTCTGCATTCTTCCTGTATAGATATGGGCCCTTTAGGTGGTGAAAGGGGGGTAAAGTTAGCACTGAACCTACCTGCCAGGATGTTGGCAATATCAGTTGGTTCTGTAATGTTCGTGCCTTTGTGCTGCAACTCAGAGCAGATCTGGGTGTTGCCATCGAGATTTTTGACATAGCTATAGAATGCTTTGTGTTTGTCCTTGGAATTAGTGGTGGTTTTGTTTTCATAACTAGCTTTGCAGGATCTTATAAGGGATCTCAGCTTCTTACTGAGGCTGACCAGAGAGCTCCTCCACTCATGGGATTGTACTCCCTTTTGCAATAGTTTCTTCCTTCTGTTGTACAGTTTGTTTATGGCAGGGGCCACCAGATTGACTTCCTTTTTTTTGGAGGATAGCATTTTGATTCTGTTTGGGATAGCATGACCCATGCACACGTGTAAGTGCTTATAGTGCGCATTTGTGTAGGATTCAGCAGTTGTAACTGTATTTTCCATCTGCATGGGTGTCATGAAGTTCACCACTTCTGTCTTAAGAAGCATGAAGTTGGCTTTGTAGAAATATTTTACTTTGGTTTCCTTAATGGGGGGGGGGGGGTGGCGGTGGGATGCGGATATCAAGGGTAATTAGCTTATGGTTGGATCGAACCAATGAGGAGTTGACTTCAGGTGTGCAACACCAGTCACTCATGTTGGTAATGACTAGGTCTAGGATATTGTTGCCCCTGGTGGGGGTGTGGATAAGTTGATCCAGGACATTGGAGTTTATGAATTCCAGAAAGCATTGAGCTAATGTGTTGGTACATGAGTAGTTTTCCCAGTTAATGGTGGGGTAGTTGAAGTCACCCATTAGTAGGGTGTTTGGTTGAACCCTAATAATTTCCAGTACATCAAGAAAAGAGGAGTGGAAATCTTGGGGCATGGTGGGGGATCTGTAGCAAGCTACAATTTGGATTGCAGTTTTGCCCAGAGTTAGTTGCACTTGGATAACCTCGGATGCATTGTGCTAAGCAACTAGCCTGGAGGTGTGGATATCCTTAATGAATATGGACACACCTCCACCTTGTGTGTTTCGGTCCAGGTTACATGGCCGAAAAGTGTGGTATGAGTTATAGCCTGGTAGTGCAGGGGTGCTCTCTGGAGCCTTGAACCAGGTCTCAGTCACTGCACAGATATTGATGTTCTCCATTACAAGGAGTGCCTCGAGTGAGTGCATTTTGAGATTTAGACTTCTAGCATTGAGTAACATTACCCTCAGTTTTTGCTTGCCTGTTCCTCTTATGGTGGTGAATATGTTATTTGAACCTTGCTTAAAAAAAGTCACTATAGGGGCAGCAAGAGCCTTAGCCAGTATCTGGAATCCCAGGGTCGACAGGTGCAGGCCATCTGTGGCAAAGCATCATGGTCTGTTGACCATGTCATCCCAAGAAGACAGATACTGGATCCCCTTAGAATGACACCAGAAGCTTAGCCAATTGTTGAAGTCAATCATTTTGTCCTTGTACTGCGGTATCATTCTGGGCAATGGCAGAATGCTACTCAGGGCTAGGGTCATACCTGCCTGAGCTACAAGATCGGAGACCTCTTCCATGTCTCTTTTCAGGGAGTACGTGTAGCATGTCCAACCAGGGAGGTACGTCGCAGGTCATTCACACCAACATGGACAATGACAGAGTCATATTTGTACTTGTTGTGGAGTGACCTGAGTGTGTGGGTTATGTGGCGGATCCTGGTACCTGACAGGCAGCTGACAGTAACCTTCTCCTTGTTTAGCCTGGTGAGTGGGACATCAGAGTGCCCGACTATAGAGTCACCTATGACTAGTGGGTTGGGTATATTGTTTTGCTTTATTGGCTGTGGTTGAGTGGCACACTGAGTCTGTGGGCTATGTGTCATTGGGGTTGTGTTGGGGGATGGTGGCTGCTTGTGTTTCTGCTTTGGAGGTCTCTGTTGCTTAGACAGATTATTATTGAGAGCCTCCGCGAATGTTTTTGTGTTACTATGTGTGGATTTTGGTGGTGCAGATTTAGTGAGACTATGTGATGAGTGTGGTGTGGTGCAAATGTTTACCTTCTCCACATGACTGTCAAGTTCAGTCTTGGTTGGAGAGAGCTTTACCTCCAGTTTGGCTAGATAAGTGCATCTCTCACAGGTTGTAGTGTTGGGTGGTAGGAGAAGAGGGTTGTCTGTGTACATGAGGCAATTTCTACATTGCCTCAAGATGCCTATATTCATCAGATAGACAGGAGAGAACACTGGGAGCTGACCCTTGGACATGCCTGAATATAAAACTATTTTCCTCTAGATAAGTGAGGAAAGTGAGTACAAGAGCTGTTTTACTCTAAGCAAGTTAGAAAAGTAAGTGCAAAAACTGTTTACCTCTAGGTAATGAGGAAGATTGAGTGCTTTAGTAATTATTAGCTTATTTAGTGCTTACAAGCTCTGAAGAAGTGCTGAGCATGAATAAGCAATCCAGATAGGGTCTTGGATAACATAAACACACTGTCTCCCCCCAACAGGTACACAATCATATATCCATGTACACTACAGAGCCCCTGTAACCACAACTATGCAAGTACAAGCTGCACTCAGGCTGCATGGGACCTGTCCACATCCCAGGTTGTATCATAGACATATGGCAAAACAATTTGCTCTACACATACACCCCATGTAAAACATAGCTTCATGTCAGGCTGTGTACACACTGAATGGTGCACACCAACAGTTATCACAACCCACAAAGGGGGAGACACCACTGATAATGGGAAGCACTGCACTACTACCCTGCTGAGTCTGGTCTGAAAGTTCATGAACCTTGATCAACCAATTTGATGTCAGCAGTACAGATGTAGATGACAGTAAGGTTGATTTCACATTGCATATCATAACCTTTCCAGGTCATAGGATATAATCATTCATACTGTGTTCCACCTACACTCAGTATACCAGATGTACATTCCTATGTCACAGGAGTGTTTTGCAACTGGACTGCTGGCAGAACCAACACTACAGAAGGTGTCTGAATAATACATGCACATCACACCAGTGCCAGCTACAGGGTTAATTCATTGTACTCCCCCTCATTGTAGTCTATACCACACAGACTAACAGAAGGCATCTGCCTATTGAAGTATGCAAATAACTATGACCTAGGAGCAATAGCTGACTCAGAGTGTTGTGGACAACATACAGAAGGGGCTTTGTGGGTGAGGTGTGTGACATATGGCCACAATCTGACAGATACATATTGCATTGTCACCCCTATGTTAATAACCCTGTACCCATGAACTACCACCTAGGCAGTGGTCAACATAATGGAGACTGTGTGCAAGGGATGCAGCTGGCAGTTGTCTTTACTGTGATAGTTATGTCACCACACCTGTGAGGTAGTCATAAGTGGCAACCCTAATCATGACAGGGTGCCATCCATGAATATAGAGATCATTGTTCAGCCATACTCAACACTCAAGTGACCCATATCAGATCACATATTTCCTTTAAGGGGTATTGGCCATGTTCAGATGGCCTACACCAGACTTCCCAATCCCCATCTCCACTATGTAGCATGATGCCTACCCTGAATAAAGCTATGTCCAACCCAGTGATGTTGGACATGCTACACGTACACATCCTGAACTCAAACACATACTTCATGGACATCCACCTTTCTAGTACAAGGATCACCACATGCTGGACAGATCCTTGTCCCATACACTTTACATAATCCTGACATGCATCCCTGTCCAGAAAAGCTGCACATTACCCTTCTTTCAGACATGGTGTGATGACCGCATGGTAAATGTATCATTAACCATGTGAATCAGTTATGTGGCACTGACTGATCTGGCCCCAGAAACCCACCTGTCAGCTACAGCTAGGTAACCTTTCATCCCAGGCTCATACATGGCCCAGGGCATATAGCCTACTAGTTGACGTCGACCATACATGCTATAGTTGATATCCATCCCTGCAAATACCATCTGGCTAGCCAGTGTCCCATGTGTATCACCTGTCCAATACAGGTGATACATGGCAGGATGTTGTGCAGCAGTACAGTGCCACGTAGATGTATATGGCAAAACACATACATGTAAAACCTTCCATGAGCAAATCTGCAGGGTCACAGGTCATGTCTGTTAAGGCATTGTAAGTCTTTATATTTGATATATATAACAGCATCAAGGTCGACTGCATTAATATGGGCACATCCAGGCATATGCTGATAGGTAAGAACACCAATACAGGCTAACAGACATGCCCACATCAAGACAGCCTCCACATGGAGTATTAGCAATGTAATCAGGTGACACACATACATATATGGTGATAATATCCAATCACCATTGAGTGTCAAATGTGTGTGACACAAACATGTCAGTGGTGTCAGTGTCATGTAGATTTGCAAAGACAACTATTTAATCGTAATAAATGTGATACACGTGTATGTTCAGCTGTAACTCTGTATGTCTCTGTGAGTTACTGTGACCTGTCTCCATCATTATGTCTTCCACTTATGCTGCGTGCAAGGCTACCACCTTATACCCGCTTGGAGGATGAGGCCCTCATCCCATACCTACATGATAATCATCATGTCCTGTTCAGCTATGTGTCACAGGATGCACAGTAGTGGGATGCCCTGTGGCAAGAACTTCGCAGGAGGGTTAATGATGTGGGTGGCCACAACTGCACATACCAGCAGGTGCACAGACACTGTACAGACCTAATTAGATGGGCAAAACAGCGTGCAAATGCAATCGCCAGAGAACAAGGTGCAACAGGTGGTGGGCCACCCACCCAGCCCCCACTGACATGTACCGAGGAGCTACTGGCCAACCTGGGGACACCTGCAGAACAACATCCACAAGCCTTAGCTGATATCATGGAGGTGGATGTCTCTCAACCACGGAGCCTGGAGTTGCCTGGTAAGTCACTAATGCAAATGCAAATATAACAACTATATTCCATATAGTTACATGTGTCACTGTACAATATGTTATGTAACATCATATGCAAGGCATGTATACACACATGCCGCATACTATAGTATGTTACTCTGTGTATGCACACATGCATACTCCATAGTATAGTCTATTGTACTGGCGTATGTGTTAACATGCACATTGCACCCTGCAGCTATCATACAGGCATGGATAATGATCATACTGCTGTGTCACTCCTATTTAGGTACCTCTGGCATTCCACTGTGACAGCAGCCCATTGCAGGTGAGACTGTTATTATGTATCATGCACGTTAATGCACAGATCTATCTGCTATGTGGCCATTTACCACATGTACACATCATGTATGGTCCCGTCACAATATACAGGTCGGACCTGCAATGCATCACAATGGCTATCCATGTGCAATACTTGCAAACTATGTGAAACACCGACATGAAACCTCACAAACTGTCATTGCCAGATGTGTGGACAGCTGTGCATACAATGGTGGAGGTGTTGTTCACTGTAGGGACATGTTCTACAGATCAGAACTACACATGTGGGAAATACAAACAGTACTGTACAGTGAGCTGGGGTATGGCCAGCCCACAGAATTCACCGGTGTGGATTATACCCCTGGTTTGAATGTCACACAACGTGATGTGCTATCTGACATGTCCATGACATCTAGTGGGCTGGCTGCAACAATGCCTAACTATCCTGAAAACATATCCCATATACCACCCTTTGTCCTCATAACCCTGTCGTCAGTACAGCATATGACATCTATGGGTGTATGTCATATGGGACAACACAGACATGTGAAATAGATGCCCATCACAACCATTTGGCCAACACATGTTCACACATGGCCATGTTGGATGGCCAGAGACATGAAGCAACACACACAGTAGACATGATGTGCTTGGGTGTACATCCTGTCATACATTGGCTCCACATGGTCCAACTATGGCCTTTGTGCAATGGTTATATTGCAGATGTGGAATACTAGACATCCTACAGGCCTGTGCACATCCTATGTAGGCATGACATCAATCCACCACATAAGATGTGTTGAACATCTTGAGTGTGTCACGACATGACAGCAGTCACCTGTACAGTATCCACATACATACACAGACAACCACATCAGCCCACAGATACAGTACATTCCCCTTGCTGGTTTTGGACATCACTGTCATCCTTGATCCTCGTGTGTGCGTGTGTGTGTGTGTGTGTGTGTGTGTGTGTGTGTGTGTGTGTGTGTGTGTGTGTGTGTGTGTGGTACACAGATGTCATGTGGGACATGGTGTACTGACGAGTTTGCCATGTCTGGCCATAGTTGCCAGGCAGCAGCAATATGTTTGCAGATGTGCAGGGGTGTCATCCGTTTACCCTTCAGTGACCTGTGTCGCACATTCCACATCATGGTTTAGTGTGTATGTACCTCAGTGACATGGGTCACATTCCACAGTATATATGTATTGTATCTGCACACAGTCATGGCTATGAATTGTGTCTGTAACTCACACTGTATAGCAATAGAGATGCCTCATGATTCCCTGCAATGGCCATGCACATCAGCTAAATGTGCAGTATATCTGTAGGGCAGACAGACAACACTGCATTGGGGCACCATTACTCCACTGTATATTTGAAAGGACACCATTGTGTTAAACATGTATGCATGTAATTGCACACGTCAGCAGATCAAATGTCGTACTACACGTGATTGTCAAGGTCATATGCCACACATCAGGCAGGTGTATTGTTAACCTGTGCTGGTCTACATGGTGTAACACAGGGATGTATGCTAACTACTACTATGATTGTGTAATTTGCATGCCTTCTGCTATGACACATGAATGTTGTTGTGTGCAACCCAGGGATGTATGATGACTACCACTATTATTGTCTGAGCTGCATGCCATCTGCAGTATCACATGCATGTTGCATGCCTTCTGTCATATCACATGTATCTTGGGTGCCATAGCATGTGTCTGTGTGTGTGTCTATTGTATAGCTTGTAATGTACAGTTCTTGTCTGCCCCTCACAGATGATGTAGGTGCGTTCCCCTCCTGTGGTCCATCTGATGTCAGTGTCCCCACAGACTCTAGCAGTGATGATGAACGTATGATTAAGGCACAGGCAGCATTGTCAGGGGCTGAATCTGTGCCATTGGTTGCCAGTCCACCTATATCCCCCTCATCCCCACACACAGTTCTCATGCCAACACATACCCCATCACCAGTGGCCATAGAGGAAGGACAGTTGGCATGTGGTAGCTTGGAACAGGAAAGTGTGGAGGCTATGGAAGGTGTGCCTGCACACCATGGTGTCAGCCAACTGACTGGTGATGCCCCACACAGGCATGTGGCCAGTGCTGCTCATAGAAGGACCTCTGACCAACATGCCCGTGCAAGACAGATTGCAGCAGCTGGTGTCACCAGATGCATGTTTCAGGCTGTAATGGAGGCACAGGCATGAGCTGAATGGCACAACAGAGAAATTCAGAAGCTTCAGAGGGCTGCTTTCCATTCTTTAAACAACAACATCCAGGCAATGGCAAATGCTCATCAGCAGATTGCTGAAGTTTTGGATAGACGATTGGGTGACATGGTTGGAGTCCTTGACCGTGGCATGACAATCTGCTAGTGTGAGCTGTCTGTGCTGGAACATCTGGTAGGAGTGAGGCATCGGGCACGTGGATGTAGGCCAGCTACATCACCTGTTTCAGGTCTACATGAACGAGCTACACATGCCCGCTCCCACAGTGGCAGTAGCAGCAGCAGTACAGCTAGTGCTGTGCTGTCCACACCAGGACACAGCAGGCCACATGCACATGGCCCTGGATGGTCCCAACAGGGACATGGTTCCAGTGGACATGTTTCATCAGACAGTACCCAATCTGCACCTCTGCCTGGTAGTGCCCGTGCAACCCCTGGCAGGCACAGGTCACATGGTCGTGGCTGGACATCGTGAACTGTAAAACCTGGCCTGTACAGTCTGCAGCTGTCAATAATACCCCTGTGTAGGCCAGACACATGCCAGAACTGTGTGCATACCTACACGCACACACGGGAAACATATGTAGGGCACCGCAACACACACATGCATAACATCCACACACGCCAAATTAGATCAAAGGCCCTAACCCACACACATGATGTCATCCAATGGTGCAGCCTAGGCCTCTGGCAAACATTATCACCCTGTGCATATGATGATGCCTGTGCTGCATCCCTGTCATCCACACCATCGGTGCAGGGACATGCTCATATGGTCTGATGCACAGGGTGAACAGACTAGGAAGATAAGTGTAGATTACAGTTGTTGTGTACTGTTGACAGGCAGCAGACACACCATGTAGTACAGGTTTAGAATGCATTTTGTACTGTTAACAGTATGTGTCTTGTGTACAAACAGTAACTGCATGTTGGTCATGATGTTCTGCTTTCCTCCTTCAGGTCTAATTGCATGTGCCGGTGGATGTCAGCGTTTGCAGTTAGTGTCCCATATGTAAATGTGGACTACTCACAGGTATGTATGAAAATACCAGCATGCACTTTGTAGCTTCCACATCACAGTTAGAAAGTCCCACATTCCAAACACGTCTACAGATCTACTGATCCAATAGCATGATAGCTGTGTATTAAGCTACTGTGGCTAGAGACATGACATCCATACTGGGTGACATAACAGGTACAGTTACATGGAGTGGGGAGGTGAGAGAGTGGTCTAGCTGATGACAAGGGTAGAGGCCAGTGGAAAGCGTGATGCCTCACTGGGAAGCAGTAATACACATTCCCATGACAGGATGTGAACACACAACTACACCCACACACTCAGGTATTCACACACATGCATTCAGAGACACAGTAACACACCCACACACTCACAGATTCACTGACACAGTAACACACACACACACACACACACACACACACACACACACACACACACACACACACACACACAGTTGTTAGTGTTGAGGTGAGGACCCCTGTCTATGTGCAAATCATTACAGTACTGTTGACTTACATGATGCACCACAGAGATTACACATGTACAGGTAGTCAGTATGGCCTAAGATTGAGGACATCAACAGGGATAGTAGATTGCATTGCCTGGATGGGGCGAGGGGTCTTATCAGTTCACTATGGTAACATACATCCTCACTCCAGGGACCAGACAGCAATACATACACACACACACACACACACACACACACACACACACACACACACACACACACACACACACATTGTGGCATTCACTATTGAATACACCTATGTCATGCACATACAGATACCTCACATGTGTGAGATACACACCCCTGCCTATGTCCTGCTTTCTACATTGCATTCTGTACAGGTGTCTACAACAGTGTACAGGAGAGTGAGTAACAAATGAGATGTATTCCCCACCATACGTGACATATATGGACACACACGCAACCACACATGCCAGTACTGTGAATCAAACACCTGCCTATCTCATGATACGTATGACAGATGTACAGCAGTATTGCATGCATTACAAAGTGTACTGATGCTTCCTTTGGTAACTGTGCTGATATATGCACATGGGAGGTCTTAACTGTTACAGGTGTCAAGTGATTTACCTTTGGTGTCACCCTGATCGCAGTCTAAGTTGTGTGTGTTCCCCTCCAATTAACAAAGCCATAGCTTAGCAGTTACCCAGGTTATTGTAGGACTGCTTGTGACACATCTGTGAGCTGTCCTCATAAAATATCCATCTACAAAGATGCTCCACCACTTAGTTATGTCCACACATCTGTCCATACCTGAAGTACATCTTACCGTACTTTCAGCATATCACCATATACAGTTGGCAATGTTGAGGCTGCATTGCAACTGCATGATGTACTAAGACAAATGTCACCTGCAAACATTAGCAACTGCACACACATGGTATCTGAATGCACGCCACTACATGTACATGTGTGTAGGTCCTACATTCCTGTCATTTGGGCATGTTTGTAAGCATTGCAATTGGTGGACATGTGTCATGACATACATGACACATGGACTGTTGTATGATATGATAGGTGTCATGGGTGACCAATACAGAGGGAATGTTACCTCTGTCAAAATTGATATCACACCTTATGTACTGTTAGCATTCAGCAGCCATGGACCTACCTTCCATGTGCATGTGTGTAATGGCTATAGCCACCTGTCTGCACAAAGGACAACAACAGCTATGCTATTTACATATATGTTGTATGTGTGTGGCATGTACATATCCAGGGCAGGTACATGTATGTCATATCCAAACATGAGGATGTTTACTTGTGTACAGCAACAGTCATTTGTTATTGCTGAAAATAACCGAGGGCCCCTGGTATGTGTACAGCTGACCTGGTTACAAACAGTGGTATCATTGCATTGCATAACACATGATGCAACTGTGTCAGTACATGGGTACTCTGCACAGCTGATGTAGAGCTAGGTACAGACCACTGGTCAAAGGTCACATGGTGTTGTACTATTATATGTCCTACCACATGTATGGATGTGTGCTGGTGGTCCGACGGCATGGTGGTGTCTGAGGGTTACATCCTAGAATGTAGCTTTTGACACTGTGACCTGCTCCTGACTCATCTGTGATGCATTTTGTGGGAGTACTGGTCAGTACATGTGAGTAACCTTTATGTATGTGGGGACACCAACACCTGGAGTGGTCCATAACTGTGTTATGACCCACATGTCTGGTTCTGAGGTATATAGTGCACTACAGAGCCTTCATCCAGGTGTTCCTCATGGCACAGATGTCAGTATTTCCCATTGTTGGATCTACAGTGAGCAGCTGTGATTACGAATGCTATACATCTAGCACTGGTTAGCATAAGCATACAATGTAGTTGTCCTGTAGGTGTCAGGGTGTTATCCTGTGTTTAGGACATTTGACTTGGAATGGCACTATATGGGCAAATGTGACCTAGGTATTATCCCACCTCCCCTGAATCATGGATGCATGTGATATGTGACAAAGGCCTGTCTCCTTTCAGTCATGTCATCCTAGAATGACAAACACTGGACAATACCGTAATTACAGCAGGACATTGGCTCATTGTGTTGGTCAAGCAGTTGCCACTCCTAGCAAGACATCACTGCGAGTGGTAGTATTGAGCTTGGTATGGAATGGTACATCTAAGATGATGGACAGCAACAGACATTGTGGAGAAGACCGGTGTCAGATATATGTAGTGCAGCATTCCTACTAACAATGACAACTACTAACACTGGAGTCCATTACAATGTGTTCTTTACATCTAACTGTAATAACATGGCCACTGTGGCCTTTCATGTTTAGAATCAGAGTTCATCCCAAACAGCCCTGTGCTACTAAGTGTATGAGCATGCTCAGTATAACCTTGTGTAGATGGACACAGTGCATTCCGAACAGACCTGTGCTACTAAGTGTGTGAGCATGCCCAGTGACACCTTGTGCCAGTTATGTGCCTCTATGTGTATGGGCATGGCCATTGTAACCCTGTATAGTGATAGTAGTCGTCCATTCCACAGATGAGCATACTTCAGTTCAGGATGGATTCCTACTTTAAACACACAGGTTCACAGGTATGTACATCTTAACTGCCAGCATCCCTGTTGATTTCCACATTCCTAGAAGGTCATAATGACAGCCTTGAAATGTGTAGTCTCTGTGGCGTGACTCGTAACTATGTAGTATTGTAATAGTGATCTGTAGATAGGCAGATGTTCTGATCCCACCACTGTCGTGTGTGTGTGTGTGTGTGTGTGTGTGTGTGTGTGTGTGTGTGTGTGTGTGTGTGTGTTTGTCTGCCTGAGGACAGAATAATGCTTTTAGACTGCTCACACTCCATACAATTCCTATACCCAACTTTGGCAAGGTTGATGATGTCACCCACCTAGAAATACACCTCTGGGACTACTGTGATCCAGTAATCTCGGTAGTGCATCATGTAACTGTGTAATGCTGTAGTGTGATAAAGTAGTTAGGTTTGTGTTCTAATCCCAGACATGCCAACTGTGTGTGTGTGTGTGTGTGTGTGTGTGTGTGTGTGTGTGTGTGTGTGTGTGTGTGTGTGTTTGAGTGAGTGTTTGAGTGAGTGTGAGTGTTTGAGTGAGTGTGTGTGTGTGTGTGTGTGTGTGTGTGTGTGTGTGTGTGTGTGTGTGTGTGTGTGTGTGTGTGAGTATGCGTGTGTGTGAGTGTGTGTGTGAGTGTGTGAGTGTGTGTGAGTGTGTGTGTGTGTGTGTGTGTGTGTGTGTGTGTGTGTGTGTGTGTGTGTGTGTGTGTGTGTGTGTGGTAGTGCATTCTGTAACTGCGTAATGCTGTAGTGTGATAAAGTAGTTAGGTCAGTGTTCTAATCCGTGACATGCCAACTGTGTGTGTGAGTGTGTGTGTGTGAGTGTGTGTGTGTGTGTGTGTGTGTGAGTGTGTGTGTGTGTGTGTGTGTGTGTGTGTGTGTGTGTGTGTGTGAGTGAGTGTGTGTGTGTGTGAGTGTGTGTGTGTGTGTGTGAGTGTGTGAGTGTGTATGTGTGTGAGGGTGTGAGTGTGTGTGAGTATGTGTGTGTGTGTGTGTGTGTGTGTGTGCGTGTCTGTCTGCGTGAGACAAGTACAGTGCTTTGTAGAGTATGCACTCTCTGTACAAATCACATGACCACCTTTGTCAATCCTGCTGTTTTTACCCACCTAGGAATGCACCTGTAGGAGTGCTGTAACCCAGTATTCACCATAGCGAGTGCCCTAAATGTGTATTGCTGCAGTGTGATACGGTAGGTAGGGGTTCGAATACAGGACATGGCAAGTGTGTGTGTTTGGCTGTCAGAGCCTGTGTAGAGGTGGCTGTGAGTGTCTAACCACTGGACATGTTGCGGAGTGGATTTTGTAGTTTTCCTATATGGTGTCCATCTTATGACACATTGGCCACCTCACAAGAAGTACAAATGTCAGTCAGCCATGGGACTGTGTTGGCAAGCCATACCCCTACATCTGGCAAAAGGCCTGGTGAACAAACTATGCAACCCTACTAGTACCCGGTATATGTCCTGCACCCATGTGCCATACACCAACACACTTGCCTAGGATATCCCACTATGTTGCTAATACCATGCACATTGATGACAGATAGTAGGCATAATGTGAATGCAGTGAGCTGCAGAGGACATGGCACCCTGTACAGCGGTACAATAGGCACATAATTGCGGACAATGTGCCTTCACTATGTTCCCCACTGGATGCCTGCAACATATGTGATGCCATCAAATGTGATCCATAGAGGCCATACAATGCCATACACATGTGCCCTGTATGGATCAATGCCACTGACACCAGGGAATACCTGTATCTTGCTATCAATGTGGGTGCAGAGTCGACCTGCTGAATATAAGCAGGTTTTGCCACACCAGGCCATTATTGGTATATCGGGGAAAACAGTCTGTATACACATGTGACTGCCAAACCAGGTACACCTGTACATTTCACTGTACAGTATTGTGGGACAAGCACATCCCAGGCAATGTCCATGTGAAGGACTATCAAACACAGACATGGCATGCATTGCAAAGCTATGGCCATACACATTGGTAACCAGGATGTCAGGGCAGATCATGCAGTACTCATCTGTGTGGGACATCACAGACACTACACCCCTGTACCACACTACACACCATTGTTGGGTGACGCGATGCCAAGGGTTACCCCTCACCCAGCCTTGTATAGCCATCTTGCATAGCAAACCACTACACACCCATGAAGCAATGCACACATGCATGTCAGTACTGGCACCTTGTGTCTGTGTGTCGGTTATGATGCTCCCAACCACAGTCACTCCCAGTATAACCCTCATTGGCATACCAACAGATGTCAAACACTTTCACATGCCCTAGCCCATAGAACCTCCAGATATCCCCTGTGGCGCATGTAGTCCTGTGCATTACTGCAGTGTGGAAACTAAGTAGTTAGGTTGTATATTTGTGGCCCTGGCAAAGAGTGTCAATGCAAGTCCATTAGAGAGTGTGGTTGTGGTGACAATGACATTCGTTCACGTGGACAGCCATGTGTGCTACACGTATGTCGATGTGCTGTAAGTCTGGGAAACATGTCGTGTACATCCTGTCATACATTGGCTCCACATGGTTGCTGTATGTGCTGTGTGTGTGTGTGTGTGTGTTACAGATGTCATGTGGGACATGGTGTGCTGTGAGTTTACCATGTCTGGCCATAGTTGCCAGGCAGCAGCAATATAGTTGCAGATGTGCAGGGTGTCATCTGTATACCCTTCAGTGACCTGTGTCACATTCCACATCATGGTTTAGTGTATGTACCTCAGTGACATGGGTCACATTCCACTGTATTGTATCTGAACACAGTCATGGCTATGAACTGTGTCTGTAGCTCACACTGTATAGCAATAGAGATGCCTCATTATTCCCTGCAATGGTCATGCACATCAGCTAAATGCGCAGTATATCTGTAGGGCAGACAGACAACACTACATTGGGGCACCATTACCCCCACTGTATATTTGACAGGACACCATTGTGTTAAACATGACCCAGGGATGTATATGATAACTACCACTATTATTGTCTGAGCTGCATGCCATCTGCAATATCACATGCATGTTGCCTGCCCTCACATGTGATGTAGGGGCATTACCTTCCTGCGGTCCATCTGATGTTAGTGTCCCCACAGACTCTAGCAGTGATGAACGTATGATTGAGGCACAGGCAGCATTGTCAGGGGCTGAATCTGTGCCATTGGTTTCCATTCCACCTATATCCCCCTCATCCCCGCACACAGTTCTCATGCCAACACATACCCCATCACCAGTGGCCATAGAGGAAGGACAGTTGGCATGTGGTAGCTTGGAACAGGAAAGTGTGGAGGATATGGAAGCCCACACAGGCATGTGGCCAGTGCTACTCATAGGAGGACCTCTGACCAACATGCCCGTGCAAGACAGATTGCAGCAGCTGGTGTCACCAGATTCATGTTTCAGGCTATAATGGAGGCACAGGAACACGTGGCATGACAATCTGCTGTGAGCTGTCTGTGCTGGAACATCTGGTAGGAGTGAGGGCATGGGCACGTGGATGTGACAAGCTACACATGTCCTCCCATAGTGGCAGTAGCAGCAGCAGTGCAGCTGGTGCTGTGCTGTCCACACCAGGACACAGCAGGCCACATGCATGGTCATCAGACAGTACCCAATCTGCACCTCTGCCTGGTAGTGCCCGTGCAACCCCTGGCAGGCACAGGTCACATGGCCTGGCTGGCCAGAACTGTGTGCATACATACACATGCACACACGGAAACATATGTAGGGCACGCAACACACACATGCATAACATCCACACACCAATTAGATCAAAGGCCCTAACCCACACACGATGCCATCCAATCGTGCAGCCTAGGCCTATGGCAAACATTATCACCCTGTGCATATGATTATGTCTGTGCGCATCCCTGTCATCCACACCATCGGTGCAGGGACATGCCCATATGGTCTGATGCACAGGGTGAACAGACTAGGAAGATAAGTGTAGATTACAGTTGTTGTACCACACATCACACACACACACACACACACACACACACACACACACACACAGTTACTAGTGTTGAGGTGAGGATCCCTGCCTATGTGCAAATCATCATTACAGTACTGTGCACTTACATGACACGCCACAGAGATTACACATGTACAGGTAGTCAGATGGCCTAAGATTGAGGACATCAACAGGGATAGTAGATTGCATCACCTGGATGGGGGGAGGGGTCGTATCATTTCACTATGGTAACATACATCCTCACTCCAGGGACAAGACAGCCATACACACATACATACACACACACACACACACACACACACACACACACACACACACACACACACACACACACACACATGACACACACATTGTGGCATTCACTGTGAATACACCTATGTCATGCACATACAGATACCTCACACATGTCTTCAATTAACAAAACCATCACACCACTACATGTACATGTGTCATGACATACATGACACATGGACTGTTGTATGATATGATAGGTGTCATGGGTGACCAATACAGAGAATGTTACCTCTGTCAAAATTGATATCACACCTTATGTACTGTTAGCATTCAGCAGCCATGGACCTACCTTCCATGTGCATGTGTGTAATGGCTGTAGCCACCTGTCTGCACAAAGGACAACAACAGCTATGCTATTTACATATATGTTGTATGTGTGTGTTACATATCAGGGCAGGTACATGTATGTCATATCCAAACATGAGGATGTTTACTTGTGTACAGCAACAGTCATTTGTTATTGCTGAAAATAACCGAGGGCCCCTGGTATGTGTACAGCTGACCTGGTTACAAACAGTGGTATCATTGCATTGCATAACACATGATGCAACTGTGTCAGTACATGGGTACTCTGCACAGTTGATGTAGAGCTAGGTACAGACCACTGGTCAAAGGTCACATGGTGTTGTACTATCATATGTTCTACCACATGTATGGATGTGTGCTGGTGGTCCGAGGGCATGGTGGTGTCTGAGGGTTACATCCTAGAATGTAGCTTTTGACACTGTGACCTGCTCCTGACTCATCTGTGATGCCTTTTGTGGGAGTACTGGTCAGTACATGTGAGTAGCCTTTATGTATGTGGGGACACCAACACCTGGAGCAGTCCATAACTGTGTTATGGCCCACATGTCTGGTTCTGAGGTATATCGTGCACTACAGAGCCTTCATCCAGGTGTTCCTCACTGCACAGATGTCAGTATTTCCCATTGTTGGATCTACAGTGAGCAGCTGTGATTACGAACGCTGTACATCTAGTACTGGTTAGCATAAGCATACAATGCAGTTGTCCTGTAGGTGTCAGGGTGTTATCCTGTGTTTAGGACATTTGACTTGGAATGGCACTATATGGGCGAATGCGATCTAGGTATTATCCCACCTCCCCTGAATCATGGATGCATGTGATATGTGACAAAGGCCTGTCTACTTTCAGTCATATCATCCTAGAATGACAAACACTGGACAATACCATAATTACAGCAGGACATTGGCTCATTGTGTTGGTCAAGCAGTTGCCACTCCTAGCAAGACATCACTGCGAGTGGTAGTATTGAGCTTGGTATAGAATGGTACATCTAAGATGACGGACAGCAACAGACATTGTGGAGAAGACCGGTGTCAGATATATGTAGTGCAGCATTCCTACTAACAATGACAACTACTAACACCGGAGTCCATTACAATGTGTTCTTTACATCTAACTGTAATAACATGGCCACTGTGGCCTTTCGTGTTTAGAATCAGAGTTCATCCCAAACAGCCCTGTGCTACTAAGTGTATGAGCATGCTCAGTATAACCTTGTGTAGATGGACACACAGTGCATTCCGAACAGCCCTGTGCTACTAAGTGTGTGAGCATGCCCAGTGACACCTTGTGCCAGTTATGTGCCTCTATGTGTATGGGCATGGCCATTGTAACCCTGTATAGTGATAGTAGTCGTCCATTCCACAGATGAGCATACTTCAGTTCAGGATGGATTCCTACTTTAAACACATAGGTTCCCAAGAACAAACTGAATTAGAACAAACTTATAACCCCACAAAATGGCTAGGTACACGAAGAAAAGCACAGTGCCAAGAAAATATTTCCAACTGCTTTATTCAGTACGAAATCCACTCCACGAACTCAGTACTATGCAAAGTACTGCATAAGAATCAAACACACACAAGGTTGAGCGCTTTCATCTGCAAAGGCAGATTTCATCAGAACCAAGAAGCTCCCAATCTTTGTTCTTAAATAACTGGTTTGGCGCCAAAATTAGTGAATTAATTAATTAGATGTTCACTCATAATATACATCATTGCAAAATCTATGCGCAGAATGGTAAATGTTGTTGTTCTTAATATAAATTAACAAAACACAACCTAAAATGTTTTTAATCCCTAAAACACTTACTATAATATGTACAAATATAAATGTATGGGATTATATATAAAAATGTATGAAATATATGAAATTGTATATAAAATTGTACCTATATACATATATATATGTATATGAAATATGTATAAAGGATATATGTCTATGTTTGAAGTATGTATAAATAAAATGAATATATTCTAATATGTCCTAAATAGTATAGTACCTAATGCCAAAAAAATAAAAAATATATTAAAATATTAAAAGTCAAGGTACTGAAGAAATACTCTGAATAACTAAAATACAAGGGCTGGTAGAATTCAACATCAATTCCAAGGTAGTGCATGCTTATACCATAAAAATGATTAAAATGATTAAACAATTATACAATTTTTACAAAATTTTTTACACAAAATATAATCCTAATCTTGCTACAAAACTAATCTAATTTTACATAAAAGCAATATATATAAATTTAATAATAATATTATATAGAGAAATAATAATAATAATAATGTAATGCATAGATATTTAATGAGGGAACTAGTGAAGCCTAAAGCAACTACGCTAGCTGTCAAAAATAAGAAAGGGTTTGATACTAATGTGGTCGTTAAGGCCAGGTTTAGTAGTTAGCCACATATCATTTGCCATTTACTTTCAAGAAGTGACAAATAACATTTCCAATTGCCTCCAGCAGTTGTTGTGTCAATGTGATCTATAATGCTAAACAGAAAGGAATGCTCGTTGCCCCTGTCAATAATATGCCTGCTTAACGCATTGTTAGGATCTTTCTTCCTTATCCTATAGGTGTGTTCATAAATGCGAGTCTTGAGTCTCCTTTCTGTTTTGCCTATATAAAATGCATCACATCCCTCACAGGTGGCAACATAAACTAATCTAGATGTATTGCAGTTACCACCTTTGCTGTACAGGCAATTGTGGGTGATGTTGTTCAATTTCAAAACCTTACTTGTATTGATTAATCTACACTGCTTACAAGATCGACATTTCTTGGTGTATCCATTCATTGTGGCCTCTCTGTGTTTCAGCTGAGTCATTTCTAACAACCTTTTAATGTTGAAAGAAGTTTTGTACACAAACGTGGGGGCTTTCCCCACAACACTAGTAGAATCCTCTGATGTTCTGAAAAGATTCCAGTGTTTTAATAATATCTCCTTAAGTGTATTGACATAAGGACTATAAGTGAGGACACAAATACATCCTCCTATTCCTCTCTTCTTTTCTTGTGAGATGAAAGGTTTGCCTAATAAAGGTGGGTATTTGTTCCCCCATTCTTTCATAATGGAAGTTTGAATAGGTTTTATCAAGTTGTTGGATATCCCTATTAGAAAACATTTCAAATATGCTGTTTAATTCACTCTCCATAAACTCCTGGTCGAGCATGCGTGCAGCTCAATGCACTGACCTTTAAAGATGTTTTTGAATATATGGGGTGGATGACAACTGTTATAATACAAATAGTCATTCTAAAATGTTTTTCCTATATATTTGGGATTGAAATCCACTCTCAGTGGTGGATATATACGTGTCCAAATAAGCTATACCCTGAGACTCCACATTATAAGTGAATTTCAAAAATTCCGTTGTATTATTTAAATAATCAATAAATTCAGGTATCAAATGGGCTGGTCCTTTCCATAAGACAAATAAGTCATCCAGATATAGACTATAATAGGAAACATGCTTGTAATAAGTACTTGGGAATACAAACAAAGATTCCCATTCGAGCATTCTAGCGTTATGAAAACTGGGGCACATGGAAGCCCCCATGGCAACTCCTCTGTTTTGTCTGAATAATTCCCCTTGAAATTGCAGGTAATTGTGTTCTAGGACCAACCTCATCATATCAACCAACAAATTGATTTTCTCATAACTCAACCCAGAATATCTCTTTAACCCATCAAAAAAGAAGTCCAGACCTTTCTCCTTGGGAATACAGGAGAAAAGGTCAATGGCGTCTATGGTTATGAAAGTTTGACCATGATGCCAAATCGTTGGTGTGAGTCTACTCAAAAAATTCCAGGAGTCTTTAATGAGATGTTCAGCATTTGATATACTTGCTTTGTCCAAGAGTCAATGGTGACACCGATATTGTAGGTTTTGGACTTGGAACCAAATTATAGGTCTAAAGGGGGGTCGATTGACGTTCTTGTGTATCTTCGGAATCCCTATGATTGTAGCCATCTTGGGAAATTCATTTCTCATAAACTCATAAGTTTCATTATTGATCCTATTGTCGACTAGAAATTCTTCAATGGCTAGGTCAATACGCTGGTAACCAATGTTGACCTGATTGCGGGACACTTCTTCATAGTTTCCGGATTCATGTAGTATGTTCAAGATTTCCTGATTGTAATCGACAGTGTTGAACAACACTATCCCTCCCCCTTTGTCCGGTTTCATAATCCTGAGATCTTGGTTACCCATGACTGTGTTCAAACACTCTCTTTCCTCCACTGTAAGGTTGTCCTGTAAGTGATCAGAAGGTAGAGTAGCATGCTTTTTAATATTATTGGAAAACCAATATATATCACTAGCAACCATCTTTTCATATTGGGCTACAATAGGATTATATCCTGGAACATAGGTACTTTTCCGTTTGGTTCTTACCCGATGATCTTCTACGTGCTGTTCCATATTATCTTCATGGTTGTTATCCTTGAATTGAAAAGCCAAGTTCATCCTCCTAGAAAGAAGCTTAATCTCCTTTATGGTGTCAAAAATGTTGAACTTGGAAGTGGGGATGAATTTCATGCCCCTGCAAAATAAGGAACAAAATTCCTCAGAAACAACAAGATCAGTATAATTATATACCTGCAAGCCTTTGTATGTGTGAATGACCACAGGTTGAACATGTGAGATGGTGGAACATGTAGAATGATCATAGGTATTGGGCTGTGGTCCCCTGGGGTCTGGTCTCCCTAGCCCCACTTGGTAACCAGGATTTAGTATCTTGTCCTGTACGTTTTGGGAGCTGGATGGAATCGTCCCCCCTGAAAATTTTGTTCGCCCTCTACCCTCCATGTGTCCTTTCTTTCCCTTCCGTGGGTCTCATGTCCTTTGTTATATCTACTCACATAACTCTTGTACTGAGGCCACACGTATGCTCTCTGCTGTTTATAGGCCGTGATGTCTCTATCAATTTTACCTTTCTTTCTATTTATTATAGTGTTAAGCTTTAAATTCCACTGTACTAAATTGTTTGTGATACAAATCACACCATAAATTAAAATGTTCATCCTGCAATATTTCCTCATTAAGTTTGTCAATTTCATTTGTTAAATGAACTAGTTTTTCCTCATTACATGCAATTAATTTCTCTATGTATAATGTGCCAAACTGATCAAACAATTTATTGAAATCATGCACAACATTCTCAGTATATTCCAACCCCAACGGCAATTTAAAAAATCTTAACCCCTTCGGTATAATACCTAACTCTATGCATTGTATTAGGTAAGAATTGTCAATTTTGATACTTTTGGCTTGTATAAGCCTCTTACCTAAAGCATATATTTTTTGCTTGATACTCCCTTCCTCAGATCTAATCGGGGTTCTGTTAAAATCAACACAATTATCATTCTGTGTAAATGCAACATCCCTGTTAATAAAATTATTAACATTATAATGTTTGAAACCTTTTTCATTCACAACATAACCACTTTTCTTATTTTGAACATATTGTAAATCTCTAGGGCTCGATCCTGTTTTCCTGTAATTGTTATGAGAAACAGTACCTTTGTGTGACTCAACCCGCTGAGCCACAGAGGAATAGGTTTTCACCATATCTTTCCTTTTTGGTTTAGCCCCAATTTTAGGTTGTGTTTTGTTAATTTATATTAAGAACAACAACATTTACCATTCTGCGCATAGATTTTGCAATGATGTATATTATGAGTGAACATCTAATTAATTAATTCACTAATTTTGGCGCCAAACCAGTTATTTAAGAACAAAGATTGGGAGCTTCTTGGTTCTGATGAAATCTGCCTTTGCAGATGAAAGCGCTCAACCTTGTGTGTTTGATTCTTGCGTGCAGTACTTTGTATAGTACTGAGTTCGTGGAGTGGATTTCGTACTGAATAAAGCAGTTGGAAATATTTTCTTGGCACTGTGCTTTTCTTCGTGTACCTAGCCATTTCGTGGGGTTGTAAGTTTGTTCTAATTCAGTTTGTTCTTGGTGACTTTTTGCGATGGCTGAAGTGCTCGAGGAATTGCCGGTTCCTACAGATCGTGAAGAGCTTGTCTCTTTAAGGGCGGAGGTTACGCCCCATGTCGATAAGCAAACTGTTGGCTATGGTTAGCAAGTTTTCTTTCCTAACCAATTTGGACAAGGAAACGCTTCAGAAAGCCCGTAACGGAGGAAAGGAGGTATGTGCCAGTAACAGAAGTGATGAATGTAACGAGGTGAAGGACCGAGAAAGGCGGAAATGCAGTATGGACTCAGATCTCCATCTTAACAGTTCTATCGAAATACCAAATGCTCAACCCCACCATACCAGAGGTTCGTTTACTGAAGGGGAAGCAAGCAAGCGGTCAACTAGATTGAATTTGAAAGAAACTAGTGTGGAGGACAACCATTTAAATATTTCACTGGACGCTGAATGTACTTTCGATTTCAGTTTGTTCCATCTAGATGACGAACCGCAGAGACTGGGGGCTAAACCAAAAAGGAAAGATATGGTGAAAACCTATTCCTCTGTGGCTCAGCGGGTTGAGTCACACAAAGGTACTGTTTCTCATAACAATTACAGGAAAACAGGATCGAGCCCTAGAGATTTACAATATGTTCAAAATAAGAAAAGTGGTTATGTTGTGAATGAAAAAGCTTTCAAACATTATAATGTTAATAATTTTATTAACAGGGATGTTGCATTTACACAGAATGATAATTGTGTTGATTTTAACAGAACCCCGATTAGATCTGAGGAAGGGAGTATCAAGCAAAAAATATATGCTTTAGGTAAGAGGCTTATACAAGCCAAAAGTATCAAAATTGACAATTCTTACCTAATACAATGCATAGAGTTAGGTATTATACCGAAGGGGTTAAGATTTTTTAAATTGCCGTTGGGGTTGGAATATACTGAGAATGTTGTGCATGATTTCAATAAATTGTTTGATCAGTTTGGCACATTATACATAGAGAAATTAATTGCATGTAATGAGGAAAAACTAGTTCATTTAACAAATGAAATTGACAAACTTAATGAGGAAATATTGCAGGATGAACATTTTAATTTATGGTGTGATTTGTATCACAAACAATTTAGTACAGTGGAATTTAAAGCGAACACTATAATAAATAGAAAGAAAGGTAAAATTGATAGAGACATCACGGCCTATAAACAGCAGAGAGCATACGTGTGGCCTCAGTACAAGAGTTATGTGAGTAGATATAACAAAGGACATGAGACCCACGGAAGGGAAAGAAAGGACACATGGAGGGTAGAGGGCGAACAAAATTTTCAGGGGGGACGATTCCATCCAGCTCCCAAAACGTACAGGACAAGATACTAAATCCTGGTTACCAAGTGGGGCTAGGGAGACCAGACCCCAGGGGACCACAGCCCAATACCTATGATCATTCTACATGTTCCACCATCTCACATGTTCAACCTGTGGTCATTCACACATACAAAGGCTTGCGGGTAATTATACTGATCTTGTTGTTTCTGAGGAATTTTGTTCCTTATTTTGCAGGGGCATGAAATTCATCCCCACTTCCAAGTTCAACATTTTTGACACCATAAAGGAGATTAAGCTTCTTTCTAGGAGGATGAACTTGGCTTTTCAATTCAAGGATAACAACCATGAAGATAATACGGAACAGCACGTAGAAGATCATCGGGTAAGAACCAAACGGAAAAGTACCTATGTTCCAGGATATAATCCTATTGTAGCCCAATATGAAAAGATGGTTGCTAGTGATATATATTGGTTTTCCAATAATATTAAAAAGCATGCTACTCTACCTTCTGATCACTTACAGGACAACCTTACAGTGGAGGAAAGAGAGTGTTTGAACACAGTCATGGGTAACCAAGATCTCAGGATTATGAAACCGGACAAAGGGGGAGGGATAGTGTTGTTCAACACTGTCGATTACAATCAGGAAATCTTGAACATACTACATGAATCCGGAAACTATGAAGAAGTGTCCCGCAATCAGGTCAACATTGGTTACCAGCGTATTGACCTAGCCATTGAAGAATTTCTAGTCGACAATAGGATCACGAATGAAACTTATGAGTTTATGAGAAATGAATTTCCCAAGATGGCTACAATCATAGGGATTCCGAAGATACACAAGAACGTCAATCGACCCCCCTTTAGACCTATAATTTCCGGTTCCAAGTCCAAAACCTACAATATCGGTGTCACCATTGACTCTTGGACAAAGCAAGTATATCAAAATGCTGAACATCTCATTAAAGACTCCTGGAATTTTTTGAGTAGACTCACACCAACGATTTGGCATCATGGTCAAACTTTCATAACCATAGACGTCATTGACCTTTTCTCCTGTATTCCCAAGGAGAAAGGTCTGGACTTCTTTTTTGATGGGTTAAAGAGATATTCTGGGTTGAGTTATGAGAAAATCAATTTGTTGGTTGATATGATGAGGTTGGTCCTAGAACACAATTACCTGCAATTTCAAGGGGAATTATTCAGACAAAACAGAGGAGTTGCCATGGGGGCTTCATGTGCCCCAGTTTTCGCCAACGTTGTAATGCTCGAATGGGAATCTTTGTTTGTATTCCCAAGTACTTATTACAAGCATGTTTCCTATTATAGTCGATATCTGGATGACTTATTTGTCTTATGGAAAGGACCAGCCCATTTGATACCTGAATTTATTGATTATTTAAATAATACAACGGAATTTTTGAAATTCACTTATAATGTGGAGTCTCAGGGTATAGCTTATTTGGACACGTATATATCCACCACTGAGAGTGGATTTCAATCCCAAATATATAGGAAAAAAACATTTTCGAATGACTATTTGTATTATAACAGTTGTCATCCACCCCATATATTCAAAAACATCTTTAAAGGTCAGTGCATTCGAGCTGCACGATGTCGACCAGGAGTTTATGGAAGTGAATTAAACAGCATATTTGAAATGTTTTCTAATAGGGGATATCCGAACAACTTGATAAAACCTATTCAAACTTCCATTATGAAAGAATGGGGGAACAAATACCCACCTTTATTAGGCAAACCTTTCATCTCACAAGAAAAGAAGAGAGGAATAGGAGGATGTATTTGTGTCCTCACTTATAGTCCTTATGTCAATACACTTAAGGAGATATTATTAAAACACTGGAATCTTTTCAGAACATCAGAGGATTCTACTAGTGTTGTGGGGAAAGCCCCCACGTTTGTGTACAAAACTTCTTTCAACATTAAAAGGTTGTTAGAAACGACTCAGCTGAAACACAGAGAGGCCACAATGAATGGATACACCAATAAATGTGGATCTTGTAAGCAGTGTAGATTAATCAATACAAGTAAGGTTTTGAAATTGAACAACATCACCCACAATTGCCTGTACAGCAAAGGTGGTAACTGCAATACATCTAGATTAGTTTATGTTGCCACCTGTGAGGGATGTGATGCATTTTATATAGGCAAAACAGAAAGGAGACTCAAGACTCGTATTTATGAACACACCTATAGGATAAGGAAGAAAGATCCCAACAATGCGTTAAGCAGGCATATTATTGACAGGGGTAATGAGCATTCCTTTCTGTTTAGCATTATAGATCACATTGACACAACAACTGCTGGAGGCAATTGGAAATGTTATTTGTCTCTTCTTGAAAGTAAATGGCAAATGATATGTGACGCAACTACTAAACCTGGCCTTAATGACCACATTAGTATCAAACCCTTTCTTATTTTTGACAGCTAGCGCAGTTGCCTTTGGCTTTTACTAGTTCCCTCACTAAATATCAATGCATTACATTATTATTATTATATCTCCATATTTCTCTATATATTATTATTAAATTTTTATATATTGCTTTTATGTAAAATTAGATTAGTTTTGGAGCAAGATTAGGATTATTTTTTGAAAAAATTTTGTATAAATTGTACAATTGTTTAATCATTTTAATCATTTTTATGGTATAAGCATGCACTACCTTGGAATTGATGTTGAATTCTACCAGCCCTTGCATTTTAGTTATTCAGAGTATTTCTTCAGTACCTTGACTTTTAATATTTTAATATATTTTTTATTTTTTTGGCATTAGGTACTATACAATTTAGGACATATTAGAATATATTCATTTTATTTATACATACTTCAAACATAGACATATATCCTTTATACATATTTCATATATATATATATGTATATAGGTACAATTTTATATACAATTTCATATATTTCATACATTTTTATATATAATCCCATACATTTATATTTGTACATATTATAGTAAGTGTTTTAGGGATTAAAAAATTTTAGGTTGTGTTTTGTTAATTTATATTAAGAACAACAACATTTACCATTCTGCGCATAGATTTTGCAATGATGTATATTATGAGTGAGCATCTAATTAATTAATTCACTAATTTTGGCGCCAAACCAGTTATTTAAGAACAAAGACTGGGAGCTTCTTGGTTCTGATGAAATCTGCCTTTGCAGATGAAAGCGCTCAACCTTGTGTGTTTGATTCTTGCGTGCAGTACTTTGTATAGTACTGAGTTCGTGGAGTGGATTTCGTACTGAATAAAGTAGTTGGAAATATTTTCTTGGCACTGTGCTTTTCTTCGTGTACCTAGCCATTTCGTGGGGTTAAACACATAGGTTCACAGGTATGTACATCTTAACTGCCAGCATCCCTGTTGATTTCCACATTCCTAGAAGGTCATAATGATAGCCTTGAAATGTGTAGTCTCTGTGGCGTGACTTGTAACTATGTAGTATTGTAATAGTGATCTGTAGATAGGCAGATGTTCTGATCCCACCACTGTCGTGTGTGTGTGTGTGTGTGTGTGTGTGTGTGTGTGTGTGTGTTTGTCTGCCTGAGGACAGAATAATGCTTTTAGACTGCTCACACTCCATACAATTCCTATACCCAACTTTGGCAAGGCTGATGATGTCACCCACCTAGAAATACACCTCTGGGAGTACTGTGACCCAGTAATCTCGGTAGCGCATTCTGTAACTGCCTAATGCTGTAGTGTGATAAAGTAGTTAGGTCAGTGTTCTAATCCGAGACATGCCAACTGTGTGTGTGTGTGTGTGTGTGTGTGTGTGTGTGTGTGTGTGTGTGTGTGTGTGTGTGTGTGTGTGTGTTAGAGTGTGTCTGAGTGTGTGAGTGAGTGTGAGTGTTTGAGTGAGTGTGTGTGTGTGTGTGTGTGTGAGTGAGTGTGTGAGTGAGTGTGTGTGTGAGTATGCGTGTGTGTGTGAGTGTGTGTGAGTGTGTGAGTGTGTGTGTGTGTGAGTGTGTGTGAGTGTGTGAGTGTGTGTGAGTGTGTGAGTGTGTGTGTGTGTGTGTGTGTGTGTGTGTGTGTGTGTGTGTGTGTGTGTGTGTGTGTGTGTGTGTGTGCGGTCGCGCGTTCTGTAACTGCGTAATGCTGTAGTGTGATAAAGTAGTTAGGCCAGTGTTCTAATCGAGACATGCCAACTGTGTGTGTGTGTGTGTGTGTGTGTGTGTGTGTGTGTGTGTGTGTGTGTGTGTGTGTGTGTGTGAGTGTGTGTGTGTGTGTGTGTGTGTGTGTGTGTGTGTGTGTGTGTGTGTGTGTGTGTGTGTGTGTGTGTGTGTCTGCTCATGTGAGACAAGTACAGTGCTTTGTAGAGTATGCACTCTCTGTACAAATCACATGACTACCTTTGTCAATCCTGCTGTTTTTACCCACCTAGGAATGCACCTGTAGGAGTGCTGTAACCCAGTATTCACCTTAGCGAGTGCCCTAAATGTGTATTGCTGCAGTGTGATACAGTAGGTAGGGGTTCGAATACAGGACATGGCAAGTGTGTGTGTTTGGCTGTCAGAGCCTGTGTAGAGTTGGCTGTGAGTGTCTAACCACTGGACATGTTGCGGAGTGGATTTTGTAGTTTTCCTATATGGTGTCCATCTTATGACACATTGGCCACCTCACAAGAAGTACAGATGTCAGTCAGCCACAGGACTGTGTTGGCAAGCCATACCCCTACATCTGGCAAAAGGCCTGGTGAACAAACTATGCAACCCTACTAGTACCCGGTATATGTCCTGCTCCCATGTGCCATACACCAACACACTTGCCTAGGATATCCCACTATGTTGCTAATACCATGCACATTGATGACAGATAGTAGGCATAGTGTGAATGCAGTGAGCTGCAGAGGACATGGCACCCTGTACAGCGGTACAATAGGCACATAATTGCGGACAATGTGCCTTCACTATGTTCCCCACTGGATGCCTGCAACATATGTGGTGCCATCAAATGTGATCCATAGAGGCCATACAATGCCATACACATATGCCCTGTATGGATCAATGCCACTGACACCAGGGAATACCTGTATCTTGCTATCAATGCGGGTGCAGAGTCGACCTGCTGAATATAAGCAGGTTTTGCCACACCAGGCCATTATTGGTATATCGGGGAAAACAGTCTGTGTACACATATGACTGCCAAACCAGGTACACCTGTACATGTCACTGTACAGTATTGTGGGACATGCACATCCCAGGCAATGTCCATGTGAAGGACTATCAAACACAGACATGGCATGCATTGCAAAGCTATGGCCATACACATTGGTAACCAGGATGTCAGGGCAGATCATGCAGTACTCATCTGTGTGGGACATCACAGACACTACACCCCTGTACCACACTACACACCATTGTTGGGTGACGCGATGCCAAAGGTTACCCCTCACCCAGCCTTGTACAGCCATCTTGCATAGCAAACCACTACACACCCATGAAGCAATGCACACATGCATGTCAGTACTGGCACCTTGTGTCTGCGTGTGGGTTATGATGCTCCCAACCACAGTCACTCCCAGTATAACCCTCATTGGCATACCAACAGATGTCAAACACTTTCACATGCCCTAGCCCATAGAACCTCCAGATATCCCCTGTGGCGCATGTAGTCCTGTGAATTACTGCAGTGTGGAAACTAAGTAGTTAGGTTGTATATTTGTGGCCCTGGCAAAGAGTGTCAATGCAAGTCCATTAGAGAGTGTGGTTGTGGTGACAATGACATTCGTTCACGTGGACAGCCATGTGTGCTACACCTAATGTATGTCTACTATATTTCTGTTGCAGATGTCTCTCACCTACACACACATATGTTCTTACAGCACAGCAACATGTCGGCTTTATGGCACATGTAGTAACTTCATGCACATGTAATAGTAATGACTAGTCAGTCAGGGGTTTGACCCCTGTACTATTAGGCGTGTGGCAGACGATACTTAGAGTTTAGTCTCCAAGTCCTTCTCTGGTGTACTTTGTCTGTCCCTTCCACACACTCTCTAGTGGATGTGGAGGTGTACACCTGCTCAGCAGCAGCATGTGTATTGTAAGTGATGGACATGATCAGGTGATGGCCCCTGCACCTATTGCAGTCCTCCTCTAGCCGATTGCATGTGGAACAGCTGTGATGGTTTTCCCATAGCCATTCGCATGATAAACACAGTAAACTATCTAGGAACATCATGTTGGTGTTTGGCCATAACAGTCGCTGTGAGCGGTACCTTGATGTGGTGTTTTGAAACGGCATCACAGATGATATCTGGATGTTCCTCAAAGATCATACACAGTGGGAAATAGCCTAAAGACAGGAGGGTGATGTGCCACACATGACTACAGCATGTAAGTGTAGCTATGCTACATTGAGACTACTGCCTGTTTAACATGTTGTGTGTGGTAATGGCTATTATTCATGTTTTAAAACAGACATTATAGTACTCTGTTCATGAGGGACCCCCCATCTGCAGAGCCATCTGTGGACTGGTCAGTGTGTGGAACCATTTGTTTCCTGTGTTACACACTGAACACACATCTGTGCACAGCAGGAACATAGTGTGAGGATTGCAGACAGTACATGGTGAGAGGGATGTGTTACTGCCATCACATCCCTGACTGGACGTATGTCACATGAAACAGTGGTATAACAGACACTGTCTGGGGTTCCCAGTGACAAGCCAATAATGGGCAACTGTTCATAGCTGCAGTCACACATCTACTACACATTGTACAGATGTCATGCAGTATATATCCATGTGTTGTGCTCCCTCTGCAAATGTATACCATCTGTTGTGTTGGGTTGATGGTGATATCTATGCATACTGTTGTAGGTAATCCTGAATGCTGTTGTCTATCACTAAGCCATATCTGAGTTTAAACTGCAACACCATAGGCTGTATGGGTTGGGAGGTCCCGGCCGAACCTCCTGTCCCACTTCAGCTGACCATGGCACCGAGCACCAGCACATCTGGGGCCCAGCCTTGGAACTCAACCTCTGTAGGCTCTGCACCACCTTCTGGTGGTACCACCACTGAGGATGGGGCATGTCCCCCCTGGGATCAGAGCCAGACAGGAACATGTCTGCTGTCATGCGGTCCCAGACATGGTGCGTTGGGGGCTCACTAAGGGGTTCCGAAGCCAGATACACAAGCTCAACGGCAGAGTGTCACATTTACAGGGTGAGGCTGCCCCTCCTGGACAGCCCCCAGCACTGCCTCCTTTGCAGCTGTTTTGGTGCAGTGGTGGCTGCCCATGGCTGTGGACCTCTGTCCCACTATTCCCATGGTCTTCTGAATGCTGAACACCCATCCCTGTCTGAGCTGTATCCCCCCACGTGTCATAAACCGACCCTGTATGCTGTCTTGTCTGTGATTCTACCCTACCTCTCCTCCACGGGCATAACTACTCTCCTTCCCCCACATCCCACTCTCACCCTATGGAAACATAAGGCCAATTGGTTCCTTGGACAACATCTGCCCTATACATAGCTGTCCATTTCACAGACATGTCCACTGGACACATGTAACCCTTGTAATATTCATCACAACATACTCCTGTTATCCTCACCCCTGTCCCTCAGGTGCACGATCCTGGTATGCACATCACTCCTAAATTGTCCTGGTACACGTGATGAGGATGACCCCATTGTACACACAACACTACCGGTTCTTCTATGGTTACCCCATTTACCTTTATTATGATGATGATGTTGCACACAGCACCTTGCAAGAGTACTGCTCTCACATAATGATTGGATAGGTACTGTTGTGTTAATGTACATTACATGCACAGAGTGATGTATACAGCCAATGTACAACTGTTTGCGTGTATGAATGACACATGTCTGTCTGAGGGAGTCTTGAAATTACATAGAATAACACCAGTACATAATACAGGCATCGCTGGTGTTTCCTGTTTCATTCATTTGTAATGCTTTGTTGCCACATGGTATGTTCCTGATATATCTCTATATATGTATGTACCTATATGCTGGACATAAACACTCACATATACATCTACATGATGGGATACATTCCCCAAGCTTTCTGTGTTGGAAGGAAGCCTTCTAGCTTATCAGTGGGAGTGGTAAGCACTAGGTAACCTATCTACCACACAAGGAGTGGTTCTGGCCCAGAAATTGTAGTTATTGGCCATTTGCACAGTTTTTCCATCTCTCTTAGCTTTCTGATTAAAAAGCCCCATTTGCACTTGTTTCCCCCTTTCCTGTAACTAGCTTAGTCCAGATACAGATTTTTACTTTTAGCACTTGAATTTGCTTATTCGTGATCAGCACTTGTTCAGAACTTGTAAGCACTAAATAACCTACTAATTACTACAGCACTCAACCTTCCTCATTACCTAGAGGAAACAGTTTTGTTACTTACTTTCCTCACTTGCTTAGAGAAAAACAGTTCTTGTACTCACTTTCCTCACTTATCTAGAGGAAAATATTTTTTTTATTAAGGCATGTCCAAGGGTCAGCTCCCAGTGTTCTCTCCTGTCTATCGGATGAATCTGGGCATCTTGGGGCAATGTAGAAATTGCCTCGTACACAGACAACCCTCTCCTCCTACCACCCAACACTACAACCTGTGAGAGATGCACTTATCTAGCCCAACTGGAGGTAAAGCTCTCTCCAATCAATACTGAACTTGACAGTCAAGAGGAGAAGGTAAACACTTGCACCACACCACACTCATCACATAGTCTCAGTAAATCTACATCACCAAAATCCACACATAGAAACACAAAAACATTTGCAGAGGCTCTCAATAATAATCTGCTCAAGCAACAGAGACCTCCAAAGCAGAAATGCAAGCAACTTCCACCCCCAACACTACCCAAATGACACATAGCCCGCAGACTCAGTGTGCCACTCAACCACAGCCAATAAGGCAAAACAACGTACCCAACACACTAGTCATAGGCGACTATATAGTCAGGCACACTGATGTCCCCCTCACCAGGCTAAACAAGGAGAAGGTTACTATCAGCTGCCTGTCGGGTGCCAGGATCCATCACATAACCCATGCAATCAGGTCACTTCACAGCAAGTACAAATATGACTCTGTCATTGTCCATGTTGGTGTGAATGACCTGAGACATACCTACCTGGACTATATGAAAAGAGACATGGAAGAGTTCTTCAATCTTGTAGCCCAGGCAGGTATGACCCTAGCCCTGAGTAGCATTCTGCCATCACCCAGAATGATGCCACAGTACAAGGACAAAATGATTGACTTCAACAATTAGCTAAGCTTCTGGTGCCATTCTAAAGGGATCCAGTATCTGTCTGCCTGAGATGACATGGTCGACAGACCACGATGCTTTGCCAGAGATGGCCTGCACCTGTCACCCCTGGGATTCCGGATACTGACTAAGGTTCTTGCTGCCCCCATAGTGCATTTTTTAGGCAAGGTTCAAATGACAAATTCACCACCGTAACAGGAGCAGGCAAGCAAAAACTGAGGGTGATGCTACTCAATGCTAGAAGTCTAAATCTCAAAATGCACTCACTCGAGGCACTCCTTAAAATGGAGAACATCGATATCTGTGCAGTGACTGAGATCTGGTTCAAGGCTCCAGAGAGCACCCCTGCACTACCAGGCTATAACTCATACCACACTTTTTGGCCATGTAACCTGGACTGGAACACCAAAAGCGGAGGTGTGTCCATATTCATTAAGGATATCTACACCTCCAGGCTAGTTGCTCAGCATAATGCAGCAGAGGTTATCCAAGTGCAGCTAACTCTGGGCAAAACTGCAATCCAAATTGTAGCTTGCTACAGCTCACCTGACACCCACCATGCCCCAGGATTCCCACTCCTCTTTTCTTGATGTACTGGAAAATATTAGGGTTCAACCAAACACCCTAATAATGGGTGATTTCAACTACCCCACCATTAACTGGGAAAACTACTCATGTACCAATTCCTTTGCTCAGCACTTTCTGGAATTCATAAACTCCAATTCCCTGGATCAACTTATCCACACCCCCACCAGGGATAACAATATCCTGGATCTAGTCATTACCAATATGAGTGACTGGTGTTCCACACCTGAAGTCATCGCTTCATTGGCCCGCTCCAACCATAAGCTAATTACCTTAGATATCCACATCCTGCCTCCACCCTCCATTAAGGAAACCATGGTAAAAAATGTCTCCAAAACCAACTTCATGCTTCTTAAGACAGAAGTGGTGAACTTCATGACACCCATGCAGATGGACAATACAGTTATGACTACTGAATCCTGCACAATTGCACTTTATAAGCACTTACATGAGTGCATGGATCGTGCTATCCCAAACAAAACCAAGATGCTAGCCTCCAAAAAAAAGGAAGCCAATCTGGTGGTCCCCTGCCATAAACAAACTCTACAACAGAAGAAAGAAACTGTTGCAAAAAAGAGTAAAATCCCATGATTAGAGGAACTCCCTGGTCAGCCTCAGTAAGAAGCTGAGATCCCTCATAAAATCCTCCAAAGCTAGTTATGAAAACAAAATTGCCACTGATTCTAAAGACAACCACAAAGCATTCTATAGCTATGTCAAGAATCTCAATGGCAACACTCAGATCTGCTCTGAGTTACAGCACAATGGCACTAAATATACAGACCCAACTGATATTGCCAACATCCTGGCAGATAGGTTCAGTGCTAACTTTAACCCCCTCTCACCCCCTAAAGAGCCCATCTCTATACTGGAAGAATGCAAAGTTCCTGTAATCACGGCTGCACAGGTAAAAAACACACTCTCCAAAGCCAAGAACACAGCATCCATGGGACCAGACAACATCCCAGGCTGTGTTCTACACAAACTTCAGAACGAACTGGCACCCCACCTAAGTACCATGTTCAATCATAGCCTCACCTCAGGCTTTGTGCCTGCTGAATGGCGCACAGCAACGGTTATCCCACTCCACAAGGGGGGAGCCACCATGGACCCGAGGAGCTACCGCCCCATTAGCCTGACGAGCCTGGTCTGCAAGGCCATGGAACATATCATCATGGAACTTATAAACAAAGATATTGGTAATCTCCAAACTCTGGATCCCACCCAGTTCAGGTTTGTAAAAGGTAGATCATGTCTCCTAAACCTGACAGACTTCTTTGAAGCAGTCACCAAAGCCATAGACAAGGGTAAGGTGGTTCACACAGCCTATCTAGATCTTGCCAAGGCTTTTGACACCATCCTCCACTCTGGAATTATAGATAAACTCACCAAACTAGGTATAAATCCCTATGTCACAAGATGGGTTGCCAACTGGCTCACTGACAGAACCCACACTGTGAAAGTAGCAGACTCCAAATTCGACTTCAGACCAGTGACAAGTGGAGTACCACAGGGTTCAGTCCTGTGTCCTCTCCTGTTTGTTATCTACTTCTCTGAAGTACAGGCTAACACAGAAGGTCTTTGGCTAATGAAGTTCACAGATGACTGCAAACTAGGAGCCATAATCGAAACTCCTAACGATGTGGACATCCTACAAAAGGGCCTCACTGAGACAGATGCCTGGTGTCAAAGCCATGGTCTCAAGCTCAATGCCAAAAAATGCATTGTCATCCCCTTTGGTAAAAACTCTGTACCCATGAACTACAACATAGGCAGTAGAATACTTAACACTGAAAGTGTGATAAGAGACCTTGGGATGCAGGTGGATAGTAGTCTCTCCTTTGATAACCACATTGCCACAGTAGTCAGGAAATCCTTCAACGTGGCACACCTCATCACAAAAGGTTTCTCATCCAGAAAAAAAGAGGTCATTGCTCCCCTCTACTCATCACTCATTAGACCCATTATAGAGTACAATGCCCCTTTTGGTATGTACCTCACAAGACATCTACAACAACTGGAAAGGCTTCAGAAATACCTCACAAAGAAGATTACCAGCCTCAAACAGATGCTGTACACAGACCGTCTCAAAAAACTCCAGCTTTACTCCGTCGCATATCACCTACTCAGAGGTGATCTCTGCCTAACATACAAAGCTATGTCAAACCCAGAGCTGTTGGACATGTTCCACTTAAAGAAATCCCAATCCCTCTGAGCTACACGCTCTAGGGACCTAAACCTTGTCACCACATTAAACAGAACATGCCGGAGGGATAGATTTCTGTCCCAGAGACTTCCCATACTCTGGAATAAACTACCTATCTATATTAAACAAAGCTCCTCATTAGCTCTCTTCAAGAAAAATCTTGATGATTGGATGGGAAATAGGAAATTCACCCCGGGGATCACCTCTGTGGCTCTGTTCAACACTGGCACAGGAAAATAATTTTCTTGGGTGGCAAAAGCCAGGGTACCTTTTTGGCTGGGCTTGTACAGGCCCCAGGGCCAATAACCTAGTACCTACCTATGAACCTATGAACCTATACTGTTGAATGACTGCACTGTAAATGTTTGTGGTAATGTCTGTTGTCTGTATATCTGCCATGGCGTATTGGTAAATCACATTAGCTGTGTGTGCAGGGTCCTGGTTCCGAGTCTTGCAGAGGCCGTTTATTTCGTTGCAGGGCAGAACAAGGCCATTGGATATGGAGGGAGTAAGGCACATTAAAGCAGTTTTGAGTGGGTGTGCATGGGTTTGCATGGTGTTAAGCAATGCTAACCTCTGGTTACAGCTTCTTATACTCGGTTAGCCTCTACATTGCTTTACTAGTGCAATACTCGCATACTGGTAGCCAAACAGGCGTACACATTCTCGCTC